>NC_053026.1:178385674-178545344 GCF_003073215.2 Triticum urartu | reverse complement strand
CCTCACTGTGTAGGTAATCCACACTGGCGAATTCCTAACTCCTCAATCAGAACAAATTCCTCAGAGACCAGAAGAACTTCGTCTCTGTCACTGAAGAAATTGACTGAACTGTATGAGATTTTTCCAATGGCTTCACTCGAAGGGATTGGTATGTGTAGGATTTTGAGTTGAGCATCACATGGAAATTTTCCTTAGTATTTCCTCGACCCCCTTTAACAGTACGGTGTTTCCTATGACTCAAGAAAGAGAAAATGAAACTACAAAAACAAAAGTCTTCACGCTTCATGTTCCTCGAATGAATACCAAGTCTTCAAGGTCACACCAATTTCTTCACTTTCAAAGTCTTCAGAAAGTCTTCAGAATACCAAAGTCTTCAGACGAAGAACTTCATTTTTAGGGGTCGACTTTCTCTGTAAATATCAAACTCCTCATAAACTTATAGACCGGTGTACACTCATAAACACATTAGTCCCTTAACCTATAAGTCTTCAATACACCAAAATCACTAAGGGGCACTAGATGCACTTACAATCTCCCCCTTTTTGGTGATTGATGACAATATAGGTTAAGTTTTCAACGGGGATAAACATATGAAGTGTAAATACTGATATTGAGGAATTTGATTGCAAGATATAGAAGAACTCCCCCTGAAGATGTGCATAGTGAGGAATTTGCTTTTGAAGCAATGCACACTTGAAGAGTTGAATCATGGAGATCTCCCCCTATATCTTGTAATTCATACATGCATTTGCTATACAACAGTGAAGAATTTGAAATGCATGATGAAATATGGTGACTGATGTAATTCAGCATGCGTGCAATAATATTAACAAGGAATAAGCATGCAGAAAAATGCATCAAGAGTATCAGAGCACCATCGGGTTTAAGTTTACAACTCGATCCAATAAGAGTCTCAGAAGAACGAGAGTTGTAACTTAAAAAAACGCCCATATAGAAAGACCCGCTTGAAGACTAACTCAAAATTCTCCCTCTTTGTCATCAAATGACCAAAAGGTTCGAATATGAGGACTAACGCCCCTGAAGAATATCAAGTTGATGAAGGAGCGCCAGCATTGTTGGGGTCGTTTGTTGTAGTAGGGCCTGCCGCAATGTCGTCCAAGTCTTCATTTTCATCAGTGTCGCGCGATAAAGAATATGAGCTGGCCACCAGAGAAGGAACCTTGACCTTCTTGAATTTCTTCGGTGGAGGTGCAGACCAGTCAAAATCTTCCTTGAGACCCATTTTCTTCAGGTCGTCTTCACCATACAGATGTGATAGGATTGCCCAGGTGCGACCGAAGACTTGATGGAGGTAGTAATGGTTTTTCTTCACTGCATTGTGTGTAGCAGTCATGTTGTGAAGAAATGAACCAAACTGACGCTTAACCCATTTGTGATTTCGATCCACCTTCTGGTGAAGACTAAGCAGAAGTTCACAGTCAGTCATCACGCGCGGAGCAGTGGCTTGAGGAGTGGACTTGGGTGCATTGGCAGAGTCATGTGTGGCATAGTCATCATTGGTGGAATAAGAAGCAGCTTTGTGAAATTGACCATCCAATGGACGAATGCCTTCATCTATTATAGCTGGTGTCTTGCCCTTTCCATCAACTGAGGAATAGTTCTGCTTGAGGACTTCAATTGGGGGCAAGTAGCTGAGGTGATTCTGAAAATCAGCTTTGTAGTTGAGTGAAGACCTTATCTTGAGGAATCTCATAATCCAAGGTGCATAAGGCTTCAGCTCAAATGGAGACAGTGCAACATTTGCCAGAGTCCTCATGAAGAAATCATGATAATTGACAGGAATGCCATGAACGATGTTGAATACCAGATTCTTCATGATGCCAACAATTTCCTCATCAGATGAGTCGTGGCCTTTGATAGGACTCATTGTCCTCGTAAGAGTACGATAGATAGTTCTTGGCACATACAACAATTCCTTCACGAGGAATTTGGTTCTTGGTGCTTGACCTGGCTTCAAAGGTTTCATCAGCACCTGCATGTAATGATTTGTAAGCTCAGGTTCACTGTAGATGCAACGAGCTTCTTCAAGGGGAGGACTGAGTGGTAAGGCACGAAGCAATTCAGAGGCTGGTGCAGTGTAGTGAGTATTTTCAGACATCCAGTCCAGCACCCACGAAATCACATCTTCAAAATATCCTGTGATGTGCAGCGTTGCATAGAATTGAAGAATCAGTTCTTCATTCCAATCGCAGATGTCAGAGCAAAAGTTTAACAGTCCAGCGTCGTGAAGAACACTAAGGACTGGTGCGAAGCACGGCAGAGATTCCATATCCACATGAGGAATATGCTCATGAAAGAAGATTTTCTCTTTGTTGAACAGCACTGAGGAATAGAAATTGGCTTGACTAGTAGTCCAGAAACGCCTCTTCCTAATGCGAGCAGAGTTATATGGGTTGTAATCTTCGAAGAATACGTGCTCGCCGAAGAAATCATCAACCTTGAACTTTTGCTTGCGTGAGAATGGATCCTTTGGCTTGGGCAGAGGAGTGTCAGTGAGTTGCATCACAACCTCAGGAATCTCAATCGCAGGTTCTTCAGGCTGAGGAATTTCTGGTTCCTCTTCTGCGTCTTCAGATGTTTAGTAGCAGCATTTTCTTCAGCACTAGTAGCTGGAATTTCCTCATGTACAGATGAAGTGGGGTGAGTTTCTTCAGAGCCCATTTGAACAGTTTGTGCGGGGGACTGAGGTACTTGCTACAGTGGTGTGAACATTGGAGAGTTTGGATGCTGACTTTCCTAAAATTCATCACTTATTAAGGGTGTGGAGCAGCCAACGTCCACATCTTCATCTTCCATTTCTTCAATGCCAGCCTCTTCAGCTGTGAACTAAGGCATAGGCGAGGAGATGACAGGTGTTGAAGGGATCGCATCCACTTCAATTTCTTCATCAATCTGCTCTGACGAAGCAGCAGAATGATTTTCTTCATCAAATCCGCTAGGGATCTCATATTCTTCACCAAAAGGAACAAGGTCCTTTGATGGCCTAGTTGAGATGGGAACAGCATCAATGGGATTAGCAAATGAACTTGTCAAGGGCTTCATCTTCTTCGGAGCTGAGGAATCTGAAGCAGCTGATGCTTTCCTTTTCTTCACTGCAGCACGCTCTGCAGCCTTGGTCTTCTTCACATCTGATGCAGATGGAAGGATTGGAGTTGAAGTTGGCGTAGGAGCAGCTGAGGAATTTGGTTGAGGTTCTTCAGGCACAACTGATGCAGTTGCCCTGATTTCTTCAGTTTCTTCAGGCGCACCACTAGTGGATGCCCTGGCAATTTCTTTAGCGGCTGGAATGCAGTCATCAGCCCTGGAACTCACATTTTCTTCAGCAGCCTGATTTTCATCAGTGGTGCTGGCATGTTCTTCAGTCGGCTGAGCGGATGCTTCAGCCTGAGGAACTTCCTGTTGTGTTGGGGCAGCAACATTTGAAGTGAAGTTATCCGCAAGTTTCACAAAACGAACCTTGGCTCCAAGCCAATCAGCACGATATGAGTCAAAATCATCACTGAGTTTCTTGATCTCAGCTTGAATAGTGACAAGTTCTTCAGTTGTCATAGAGACAACGTTTTTCTTCGGATAGCGCTCTTTCTTGTACTGCGCTTTCTTGATCTGCCTGGCCTTCTCAAATTCCCACTTCTCTTCTTGAATGAACTGGGTCAGCATGTGACTTTGGCCAGTAGTCAGCTTGAAGTCAGGCATGGGAGTGTTGGGGTCCTTGTGCCAAACATCAATGTATTCGAGGATCAACTTGGGATCCAAAAGCAGTGGCACCTCTATTCCCTTGGCTCTAGCGGCCCTGACTTGCCTGTCTCTGATGATTTATGCAACTTCATCATCATCAGCTTCGTCTTCTTCAGACGGCACTTGGAAAGCGACTTGCTTCTCTTGAGGACTTGGTCGAGGACCGCGTCCAGCAGTTGACTTTGTCTTCAGCAGTGAGGGGCCAGCTGAGGAACTTGGTGCAGCTGAGGAACTTGCTGAGACACCTGAGGCAATAGACATGCCTGTAGTCCTTTGGCACGAGGCGAGATGCACAGGTGCTGAGGATTGAGTCAGAGCTACCGAAGACTTTAGCGGAGGAGCTAAGGACTTTTGAGGAACAGGGGCAACATGAGGAATTGGTCGTGAGGGCTTTGAGGATTCTGTCCGTGAGGGCATTGCTGATGAGCTTGGCCTTGAGGGCATTGTTGGTGAAGCACTTGGCTTGCGCGCAGGCTTCTTTGACATAGCCTTCTTCGGCTTGACAGCAGAGGCCTCAGCAGAGGCAGCATCAGAGTCTTCATTGAATTTCCTCACTGCTTCTCTGGCTTGCTTAGCCAACTTGGCTTGGCTCTTGGCCCATTCATCAGGATAGTCCTCACCGCGCTTGAGGCTGGTGGGATCAGCTATTTGGCCAGGTGCCAATGGAGCCCTTGGGCATGGAGGATTGAGTGTGAATTTCTTCATGTACTTTGGAGTTACATACTTGTACTCCCTTTATTCTCTTGCCCATCTCCTTTCTATCCTCTGTATGCGCACCTTGCATTGATTTTTGTCCTCTTTTCCAAACTTGGCCTCATCAGGAGTGTAGTAATCTTTGTATATGTCCTCAGGGATTTCAAAGGCAGTCATGACCTCAGGCTTCTTTCCTCCTTTCTGTGGCCTTTTACCATCAGCCGTTTTCTTCAGTTGAGGAATTTGAACAATCGAATTCTCTAAAGAAGTATGCAACTTTTCTTCGAGGAATGCTGCAAATGAGTTAAGTTGATGAGAACCTAGTGATTCAGCAGCTGACATGAGTACCTGTGAACAAAGTATAGTTGCGAGGAATTTGGAGAGGTCATATGCGTTCTCAGAAGGTTTTTCAAAAAGAACAAGTTTGAGGAATTTGACCAGATGAGTCTTGAAGAATTTCACTAAGTGTTCTTTGTCTTAGGTTCCTCAGTTGTATAGATCGAAGATCCACACAATTGAGGAATCTTGAAGAAAAATGATGCTTAGAGAAACGAATCAAGAACAGATGACTTGTGAGGTGTTTAGTGTGTGAAGCTATGAAGAAAAACACCTTTGAAGATTTTGAAGATAATCATTCGAATCAACGAGGGCAGTAAAAGTAACTTTTAATTACCCTGGACGAAGAACATGACGAACAGTGAGGTGTAGAGATGAAGTTCGTCTGTGTAGATCTTCCACGCCCTAACTCGGCGGAGGAAGACGGCTACGGCGGCAGCGGAGTGAAGATTTCCGCGGTTGGCGCGAGTACGTCGGCGATGAGGTCGAGGCAGTGAAGCTCTTCCTCACCGGCGGTGATGAAGTAGATGCGGCGCTAGGGTTTGAGAAGCTCGAGCTAGAGAGAGATCGGGCAGAGTAAAAGAAGTGAGGAAGGGAAGGAGGGTTATTTATAGCCACGGTGAAAAACTGCTCGCCCGAAGAAATTGGACAAACGTGCCCCTAACCCTTCTCATTCGCATGACATGTGTCACCCACGTACTGAGAGGTGGAGATCGTGTTAGATCGTGGGTGAGTGGATAAGTATATCATGGGATGTGGAATGGTTTGAGCAGCAAAGCCGAAAATTTAGATAAGATAGGTTTTAAAGTTACGTTCGCAATTTCTTCAGCTGACAAGGACACAGTGAAGATTTTGAACGAGTTTCAAATAGAACGCACATGAAGAATTTGTGAATAGATTGGGTTGAGTATAGCATAGAGGGGGAAGGGTCCGATCACATTCACTTAGCAGAAAAACCAACTTGAAGAATTAGCAATAAGTGAATGTTGTAGAGGACATAAACTTATATATATAGCCAATGAAGAAAAACGACGAAAGCAGTGAAGACAATGCAAAGTTGAAGAATATGAATAATTGAGGAATTTCAACTTTTGGTGGTGGCATGACCCACCGTATAAGAATGATGATTTCAGACACCGCGTACAATTATTGTAGGGTTCTGAGAATAAAATTGTTCGTTAATTTCTTCACACTAAGAGTGTTATTCTTCATTGATTGAAGAAAAACGTTTCTTCATGTGTTGCACATCTAAGTCATCAATTTTGCATAAGTGTTAGGATGAGAGTCCTTTTCAAAGAACATTCGAAGATTCTAGGATATTTAGCTCACACCGCAACTTGCTAAATCTCTTCTCATCCAAGGGCTTTGTGAAGATATCGGCTAGCTGTTCTTCAGTCTTCACATGCTCAATAGAAATGTCGCCCTTCAACACATGATCACGAAGAAAATGATGATGAATCTGAATGTGCTTTGTCTTCGAGTGCTAAACTAGGTTGTGAGCAATCTTGATGGAACTCTCATTGTCACAGAAGAGAGGCACATTCTTCATGTTGACGCCATAGTCCTCGAGAGTTTGCTTCATCCATAGCAATTGAGCACAGCAAGAACCAGCGGCAATGCACTAAGCTTCAGCAGTAGATAGTGATACGCAGTTTTGTTTCTTCGAGGACCAACAGACCAAAGATCGTCCGAGGAAATGACATGTACCAGAGGTTGACTTGCGGTCCACACGATCACCAGCATAGTCAGAGTCAGAATATCCAATGAGATCAAAAGCCGAGCCCTTGGGGTACCATAATCCAAGTGTTGGTGTGTGAGCTAGATATCGAAGAATATGTTTCACAGCCTTATGGTGTGATTCCTTCGGTTCAGCTTGAAATCGGGCACACATGCAAACACTAAGCATTATATCTGGCCTAGATGCACATAAGTACAATGTAGAACCAATCATGGAGCGGTATACCTTATGATCGAAGTCAATACCATTTTCATCAGTGCACAGATGGCCATTTGTGGGCATAGGAATTTTGACGCCTTTGCAATCTTGCATGCCGAATTTCCTCAGTACATCCTTGAGGTATTTCTCCTTAGATATGAATATGCCATTGCGTTGTTGACGAATTTGAAGACCTAAGAAGAATTTCAAATCTCCCATCATAGACATTTGATATTCTTCACTCATCATATAGGCAAATTCATCACTATAACGTTGGTCAGTACAGCCAAAGATAATATCATCAACGTATATTTGGCACACAAATAATTCACCATCATAAGATTTAGTGAAAAGAGTAGGGTCAAGTGAACCGGGTTTGAAGCCTTTCGTCATGAGGAATTCCTTCAAGGTAAGATACCACACCCGTGGGGCCTGCTTGAGGCCATAGAGGGCCTTGTTGAGTCTGAAGACTTTGTCAGGATTCTTTGGATCTTCAAAACCTGTGTGTAGCCTTGAGCTACAAGCCGTGCCTTATTCCTCACCACAAAGCCGTTTTCATCTTGCTTATTGCGGTAGATCCACTTTGTGCCAATGATATTGTGCTTGCGAGGATCTGGACATTTGACCAGTTCCCAGCCATTGTTGAGCTCGAACTGATGTAATTCTTGTTGCATGGCCTGAATCCACTCAGGCTCCAGAAATGCTTCATCTACCTTAGTGGGCTCTGTAATAGAGACAAAAGCATAGTGCACACAAAAGTTAGATAAATGTGAAGCTTTTGAGTGTGTGAGAGGACCTGGCGCTTTGATGTCATTGATGATCTTTTCAACTTTCACTTCTTTTGCAATGCGAGGATGAGCTGGTTGCCGTTGAAGAATTTGATCAGCATTCTCTTCAGCACCATTTTCTTCAGTATTTTCTTCAGGTGCATTAGCTCGACGTTCTTCATGTTCTGGAATGAATTCTTCAGCAGATTCTTCAGTGGGAATGGCATCCTCAGTAGCCTTGAACTTGATAGTTTCCTCAGGTGCTGGTTCATGTATCACAGTAGGTAGGAGCTCTCTTTGCGAGCCATTAGTTTCATCGAACTGCACATCTACAGTTTCAACAACCTTGTGAAGAACGTTGTTGAAGACTCTGTAGGTGTGCGAGTCCTTTCCATAACCAAGCATAAAACCTTCATGTGCTTTCGGTGTAAATTTTGAGTTGTGATGAGGATCTCTAATCCAACATTTAGCACCGAAGACTTTGAAATAACTTACATTGGGTTTCTTATCAGTGAGGAGTTCATAGGCAGTCTTCTTGAAGAATTTGTGAAGATATACTCTGTTGATGATGTGGCACGCAGTATCAATTGCCTCAGTCCAGAAATGACGAGGCGTTTTGTATTCATCAAGCATAGTGCGAGTCATCTCAGCAAGAGTCATGTTCTTGCGCTCCACGACGCCGTTCTGCTGAGGAGTATAAGGAGCAGATAACTCATGAGTAATACCAAGTTCATCAAGATAGTCATCGAGACCAGAATTCTTGAACTCAGTGCCATTGTCACTTCTGATGTGCTTGATCTTCACACCAAAGTTGGTTGAAGCCCTCGAGGAAAATCGTTTGAAGACTTCTTGCACTTCATGTTTGTAAGTAACAAGGTGTACCCATGTATAACGAGAGTAATCATCAACAATAACAAAGCCATATTAAGATGCTTCATTTGAAACAGAAGAATAATGATTAGGACCAAAGAGATCCATGTGAAGCAATTCAAATGGGCGAGTGGTGGTCATGATAGTCTTCGCTGGATGCTTGGCCTTTGTCATCTTCCCAGCTTCACAGGCTCCACATAGGTGATCCTTGAGGAATTTGACATTCTCGGTGCCAATGACATGCTTTTTCTTCGCAAGCGTGTGCAAATTCCTCATGCCTGCATGACCAAGTCGTCGATGCCAGAGCCAGCCTTCTGAAGCTTTTGTAAGTAGACACACGGCTGGTTGTGGTCCTGTAGAGAAATCAACAATATACGGGTCTCCTCTCCTAAAGCCTTCGAAGACTTTGGAATTGTCAGCTTCCATAAGCACAACACAATGGTACTTGCCAAAGACAACAACCATATCAAAATCACAAAGCATTGAGACAGACATAAGGTTGTATCCTAGGGACTCAACAAGCATGACTTTGTCCATGTGTCGATCCTTTGTGATCACAACCTTACCTAGACCCAATACCTGACTTTTGCCTTTGTCAGCAAAGATGATATGCTTCAGATGTGACGAAGATAATGGAGCATCCATCAATAGATTCTTGTCACCAGTCATGTGATTTGTACATCCACTATCGAGGACCCACTCAGTGGCTTTGGGTTGATCATCCTGCAGATGAATTAGTGCAGCTTACAAACTCATATACTTCATCAGTGAAGAATATGACATCAATTCATCAGATCAATTTCATCAAGCAACAGAATAGATAAAGCAGTGTGAGGACGTGAGAAATGAAAGTTCATTTCTTCATGATTAGCCTGCGTCCTATCAGGCATACTCAGGTCTCCAGCAAATTCTTCAGACGATTACGTACGTCTGGAGACCTGACCCTGCAGAAGAGATTAGTTCTTTTTCTTCACCACCCACATCTGAAGGGGTGGCAAAGAGTTCATCATTCTGCAAGCTCCATACGAGAAGGATGGCATAGAAGCCAGTCCATTTCGTTTCACATAAGAGGGGTTAGAATAAGCATAAGAGTAAGCAGAGAAATTCTTCGAGGACTTATGGACATAATAATTTGAAGAATAATGCACATATCCATAATCCTTAGATCTTCCCTGCGAAACAGACGGGTTAGCACGATGATGTTCATATGAGGACTTTGATCCTTTTGAGGAATTTGATCCATGTGAGGAGTTTGGTCCGTATGAGGACTTGGATCCATATGAAGAATGTGGTCCATATGAAGAATTTGATCTGGGGTTCCTAATCTTCACAGGTGGCGTCATGATGACATTCACCTGAAGATTTTCAAGGCATCTTTTGGGAACCCAGATTTTCTTCATAGGGGGACCGTTCCTGCAGTTAGTGCCAACATATCTAGCAAATACTTCACCATTCTGATTTTTGAACAGTTTGTAGTTGGAGTCAAATGACTCATCATCAGAATGAGGAGATTCACATGCATGTCCAGATAGGTTAGATGGATCAACTGGAGGTCCCTTTACAGCAACCCATGTTGTTTTGGGGTACTGCTCAAGCTTCCAATATGTACCATTAGCGTTGAGTTTCCTCTCAAAGGCAATACCCTCTTTCCTAGGGTTCCTGTTGAGGATCTGCTTTTTAAGCACATCACAAAGAGTCTGATGCCCTTTGAGGCTTTTGTACATGCCTGTCATGTACAATTCCTTCAGCCCTGCATCGTCAGTGATACTAGCAATGTCCTCAGATGAGGAATTACTGATAGCAGAGGCATGTGAAGAATTTGAAACATTAGCAGCATTTGAACATTCAGGTGAAGAATTAGCAGATTCACGTTCAATGCACTTCAAACATGGAGGAACAAATTCTTTCTGAGAAGCGCTGATTTGTTGAGCAAGTAATGAATCGCGCTCCTTCTAAAGATCTTCATAACTCACTCTTAGCTTCTCAAGATCTTGCTTTCTTTCAAGAAAATCATAAGAAAGCTTCTCATGATCGGATAAGAGAGTGTTATGATGACTTTGAAGATTGTCAAACCTAGTCTGAAATCTATGAAGATTTTCAGTCAAGGCTTTAGTGCGATCCATTTCTTCACCCAACATATCATCACTTTTGTCTAGCATGTTTTGAACCTTTTCTAAAGCTCTTTGTTGTTTTACAGCAATCTTAGCAAGTTTAGAATAGTTGGGCTTAAGGTTTTCATCAGATTCATTCTCACTTGATTCAGATGAGGTATATTTGAGTACCTTGGCACCCCTTGCCATGAAGCAATAGGTGGGAGCGTAGTCATCATCCCCTTCATCAGCCTTGTTGGTGAGGTCATTTTCTTCAGTGTTGCAGATAGACTTGCTGACGAATGCAGTAGCGAGAGCTAGGCTCTCCACTTCGGATACGGACTCCTCGGATGACTCCTCTTCCTCATTTTCTTCAGATTCAGCCTCAGAGTCCATTTCCTTGCCAATGAATGCCCTGGCCTTCTTGGAGCTGCTCTTCTTGTGATATGAAGGCTTTGAGGATTTTGATGATGAAGATTTTGTGGATTTCTTCTTTTTCTTCACATCATCAGAACGGTAATCCTTGTATTTCTTCTTCTTTGATTCCTTTTCTCACTGAGGACAATCTTGAATGTAATGTCCAGGTTTCTTGTATTTGTGGCAGAGCCTCCTCTTGTAGTCACTGGATGAGGAATCACTGCTCCTTGAGGGACTTCCAAGGCAACCATGTCTTGAGAACTTTTGGAACTTCTTCACCAGCAGAGCCAGATCATGGCTTAGTTCTTCAGGATCACCAAGGCTGCTACCAGAGTCTTCATCTTCAGACTCAGATACTGCCTTGGCCTTTAGTGCACGTGATCTGCCATAGCTTGAACCATAGAGATCTCTTTTTTCAGCAAGTTGGAACTCATGAGTATTTAGCCTCTCGAGAATATCAGCAAGATCAAGTGACTTGTAATCAACACGTTCTTGTATCATCAATGCCAGAGTGTCAAATGAGGAATCAAGCGATCTCAGCAATTTCTTCACCACCTCATGGTCGGTGATGTCAGTGGCACCAAGTGCTTGAAGCTCATTTGAGATGTCGGTGAGGCGATTGAAAGTTTGTTGAACATTTCAATGTTGAGTCTTTTGAAGCGATTGAAGAGATTGCGAAGAACATCAACTCGAGAGTCACGCTGTGTTGAGACTCCTTCATACACTTTGGACAACCTGTCCCAGATAAGCTTCGCTGTCTCCAAAGCACTCACTCTGCCATACTGTCCTTTGCTCAGATGGCCACATATGATATTCTTCGCTTGAGAGTCGAGTTGCTTGAATCTCTTCACATCAGCAGCATTCAGAGAAGGAGTGACTGAGGGAACACCATTTTTCACAACATACCAGAGATCGTTATCAATTGCCTCAAGATGCATTCGCATCTTATTCTTCCAGTAGGGGTAGTCCGTCCCATCGAAGGTAGGACACCCAGCAGAGACCTTGATCATACCTGCGGTCGACATAACTAAAACTCCAGGCGGTTAAACCAAAATCACACAGAACAAGGGAGTACCTCGCTGTGATACCAATTGAAAGTGTGTTATATCGACTAGAGGGGGTGAATAGGCGATTTTTATGAAATTCTTTACTGGGGAATTTGCCAGTGAGGAAATTCCTTACCGAAGAACTACTACCAGCGGAATGAGTACTCAAAAGTAGACATAACAGAGTACAAGCATAGTCATCATGATGAAATGAAGACAGACTCAGAGTACAGGAAGCGTAAGCACAAGATAACACAAGATGAAGACAAATAGACTGAAGAAATTGAACTGAGGAAATTGAGAAAGTCTTCAGTCAAAGTCTTCAAACATAGATATGAACAAGCACACAACACAGTTATGAGGAAATGAAAGAGTTGAGGAAATAGAACCCGTAAGCTTGGTGAAGACAATGATTTGGTAGACCAGTTCCAACTGCTATCTCAGTTGTACGTCTGGTTGGAGCGGCTGAGTATTTAAACTCGAGGACACATAGTCCCGGACACCCAGTCCTGAACACGCAGCTCAGGACACCCAGTCCTCACCGTATTCTCCTTGAGCTAAGGTCACACAAACCTCGCCCAATCACTCGTGGTAAGTCTTCAGGCGACTTCCAAACCTTCACAAACTTGGTCACTCGGCGATCCACAATTCCTCTTGGATGCTCTAGACCATGACGCCTAACCGTCTGGAAGAAGCACAGTCTTCAAAGGTAACAAGCGTCGGATCCATGCAGGATCAATCTCTTCAGTGATGCTCAATCACTTGGGGTTTGTAGGTGTTTGGGTTTTGGTTTGGGTTTTTCCTCACTTGATGATTTTCGCTCAATGTCCTCGGAGGATGGGTTGCTCTCAAATGACAAGTGTAAGTTTCTCTCGGAGCAGCCAACCAGCTAGTGGTTGTAGGGGGGCGGCTATTTATAGCCTAGGGAGCATCCCGACATGATAAGACATAAATGCCCTTCAATGATATGACCATTAGGTGGATAGATATTATGGGACAGCTGGCGCATAGCACAGCAACGGTCGGAATTTTGAGTAGCAAAATCCTCAGGGCTATCATGTTCCTCACTGTGTAGGTAATCCGCACTGGCGAATTCCTAACTCCTCAATCAGAACAAATTCCTCAGAGACCAGAAGAACTTCGTCTCTGTCACTGAAGAAATTGACTGAACTGTATGAGATTTCCAATGGCTTCACTCGAAGGGATTGGTAGGTGTAGGATTTTGAGTTGAGCATCACATGGAAATTTTCCTTAGTATTTCCTCGACCCCCTTTAACAGTACGGTGTTTCCTATGACTCAAGAAAGAGAAAGTGAAACTACGAAAACAAAAGTCTTCACGCTTCATGTTCCTTGAATGAATACCAAGTCTTCAAGGTCACACCAATTTCTTCACTTTCAAAGTCTTCAGAATATCAAAGTCTTCAGACGAAGAACTTCATGCTTAGGGGTCGACTTTCTCTGTAAATATCAAACTCCTCATAAAGTTATAGACCTGTGTACACTCATAAACACATTAGTCCCTTAACCTACAAGTCTTCAATACACCAAAATCACTAAGGGGCACTAGATGCACTTACAACCGCATAAACGACCCTAAGTGCTCGCTTGCGCTCCCTTTTGGGGATGTGTGTACCATATATCATGTTCACCGTTTTGACTTGAGGCGGGAATTTCTTCTGCCCCCCAGTGTACGGCTGCCGGGGCTCCTCGTCTTCGTCCTCGCTCTGTGATTCCTCTTCCTTATATCCGCTATTTACCTTGCTGGCTTGCTTGAAGACTCGGCAATGTCTGTTAGTGTGGTTGGCCGGTTTGTCTGGGGTGCCATGTATCTGGCACGGACGATCGAGTATGCGGTCCAAGCTAGATGGTCCTCCGCCGTTCCTTTTATAGGGCTTCTTTCGCTGGACAGACTTGGAGCAACTGAATCCGGCGTGAACTGTAGTGTCATCGGTGTTATCGCCATTGCATCGGCGTTTATGTCCGTTGCGCCGGAGCTTGCTGGTGCTGTTTTTGGCCTCGGAGGGGCCTGCTTCGTTGGCTGTGTTTGTACTGCGAGCTAGCCAACTATCTTCTCCCACGCAAAAGCGGGTCATAAGTGCCGTGAGGGCTGCCATGGACCTCGGCTTTTCTTGGCCGAGGTGGCGGGTAAGCCATTCGTCGCGGATGCTATGATTAAAGGCCGCTAGGGCTTCGGCATCCGGACAGTCAATGATCTGGTTCTTTTTGGTTAGGAACCTAGTCCAGAATTTTCTGGCTGATTCTCCAGGTTGTTGAACTATGTGGCTTAAGTCATCGGCATCGGGTGGTCGGACGTATGTTCCTTGGAAGTTGTCAAGGAAGGCTTCTTCCAAGTCCTCCCAGCTGCCGATGGAATTTTTGGGCAGGCTATTTAGCCAGTGTCGAGCTGGCCCTTTGAGCTTTAGTGGGAGGTATTTGATCGCGTGGAGGTCGTCTCCATGGGCCATGTGGATGTGGAGAATAAAGTCCTTAATCCATACTGCAGGATCGGTTGTTCCATCGTATGATTCAATATTGGCGGGTTTGAACCCCTCGGGGAATTCGTGATCCAGCACCTCATCTGTGAAGCAGAGAGGGTGTGCGGCGCCTATATATTGGGCCGCGTCACGGCGCACCTCCGATGAAGTCCGTTTGCGGTTATCGGCCCAGGTGTGACTAGGTTTGTCACGTACGAATAGGTAGCCGTCATCCCCGGTCGGGAAGCATCCTCACGATCCGTAAATTGATCTGGTGTGTCCTGCTCTACTATCCAGATCCTGCCGAAGGTCGTATATATGGTCCCAAGCTGTTTTGTCCCTATTTTTACAAGGCGGTGGGGCTGGCTGTTGTTCGCCCGAGTTGTCGTTTTATCCCGACCACGGGGTGGTCGGTCTGCCGCACTATCCCAACCGCATGGTGGTCATTCTGCATTACGCGAGGGAAGTATGGGATTTGGTGCCTCCTCATCGAACTGAGGTAGCAGTCTGCGCTTTGGGTAACTCTTGGCTGGGCGCTTGAGTCCATTTTCTTCGGCTGCCAGGACATCGGTCCATTTGTCAATGAGTAGGTCTTGACCGACATGGAGCAGCTGCTGCTTTTTCTTTAAGCTTCTTGTAGTAGCTATTAGCTGGCGCTTGAAGTGATCCTGCTCTAGGGGTGCCTCAGGCATGATGAAATCCTCGCTGCCGAGGCTCTCCTCATCCTCGGAGGGTGGACGATAACTATCGTCATCTAGGTCGCTCGGCATGCCCTGTTTATCAGGGTTAGCTTGCTCATTGTCTTGTTCCTCCTGTTCGAATGCTGCTCCAACAGGGTCTTTGTTGTTTTCGGCATCGCCCAGAGTGCTATTTTCTCTGAGGCTAGTGTTGCCATCTTTTAAGCGGCGTGGCTTAGAGCGGCGTTTAGGGCACCCGCGCTTGGACTGTGTCTCAAAAGGTTTATTCACATCTGGGTCTTCTTTGTCATCGTCGCTAGATTCTTTAGGTGTATCTACCATGTACACATCGTATGAAGAGGTGGCCGTCCAACATCTCGTGAATTGCGGGTCTTGGCCTTGCTCCTTATCAGCATCGTCGTCTATACAGTTGATGTCTTCGGAGTCATAATCTAGCACGTCGGTTAAGTCCTCGATGGTAGCTATGAAGTGGGTGGCGGGTGGGAAGCAAAATTGTCCATCGTTAGCCCCTAGTTCGAGCCGGACATAGTTCGGCTGCGAGTCTCCCGTGAATGACGGGTTCTTTAAAGAGTTTAGCACATCGCCCAAAGGTGAGTGCTGAAAAACGTCTGCGGCGCTGAATTCGAAGATCGTTAACCGATCTAGCTCGGTGTCCGCAGGCGTACCCAGTCCGGGACTTATAGCCGGAGACGAGTCCTGAGTTCCATTGACGCAAATATTGCGGGGTGCCGAGTCCGTGTGCGGCTCCAACGCCGCAGACTCTGTGGCCTCGGATGGCACGATCTGCTCCGGTTCTAAGGCCGTTGCAGCAACAGGGACCATCTCCTAGATGTGATCCAATGACAGATTTAAGTCATGTTCATCGAGGCGAGGGGGAGCGATCGTTGCGGTCTCAAATCCATTGAAGATCAAGTCTCCACGGATATCCGCGACGTAGTTCAAGCTTCCAAATCTGACTTGGTGGCCAGGGGCGTAGCTATCAATCTGCTCCAGATGGCCAAGCGAGTTGGTCTGCAGTACGAAGCCGCCGGACATGAAAATCTATCTGGGGAGGAAGGTTTCTCCTTGGACAGCGTCACTATAGACGATTGAAGGGGCCATCGAACCTTTCGTTGACGGCACAGTGGAACTCTCAATGAAAGCACCAATGTCGGTGTCAAAACCGGCGGATCTCGGGTAGGGGGTCCCGAACTGTGCATCTAGGATCGATGGTAACAGGAGACGGGGGACACAATGTTTACCCAAGTTCGGGCCCTCTCTATGGAGGTAATACCCTATGTCCTACTTGATTGATCTTGATGAATATGAGTGTTACAAGAGTTGATCTACCACGAGATCATAATGGCTAAACCCTACAAGTCTAACCTGTATGACTATGGTAATGAGTATATCTATCCTTTCCGGACTAACCCCTCCAGTTTATATAGACACCGAGGGGACCTAGGGTTTACATAGAGTCGGTTACATAAGAAGTAATCTTCATAGTCGGTTGCCAAGCTTGCCTTCCACACCAAGGAGAGTCCAATCCGGACACAGGTATAGTCTTCGGCCTTCATGTCTTCATAGCCCATCAGTCCGGCCCAGGGATAACAGGCCGGACGCCCGAGGAGCCCTTAGTTCAGGACACCCTCACCTGGCCCTTGTCATAAGTCCGTGAGACGGGGCGACAGGATCACTGATCGTCTCCGTGCGCTCCCAAGACACTAACGGGTTTCAGTATGTGATCTGAGTAGGCCTCTAGCCTTTTCACACTAACCACCACGCAGGAATAAGTATGGGCACTCAACGTCATACGGTTCTTCCGAAACATCTCAGACGTCAGAAGTTGAGTGGCATGCTCCCGGTTGGACGGTAACCACATGCGCTTGTGGGGGTGGGTCTGCTCCAAGCCGCGTTCGCAACACGAAGATTGCAAAGGGTGATTGGACCATGACCCCTTCGCATTTAGGATGTAGACCGGCGTGGTGGCCTCTCTGTCAAGGTAGGACTACGGTGTGTCGATCAGCCGAGGCTGGGCATGACCCAGAAAAGTGTGTCCGACCGGAGTTAATCGAGCGTGTTGGGTAAGTTGGTGCACCCCTTTAGGGAAGTTTATCTATTTGAATAGTCATCTCCACAATAATGGAGGCTTGGAGTTGTATCCCAATCTACTACAACTAGAATTGGATACTTGTGACACTAAATGGATATGATGGCTCCGGGATCGCTTTCTCGTTGGGAGTCGAGGAAGGATCTCAGGGCGTTACTAAACTATACTTATCACTATATGATATGTTACTCTACTCTCATATGTTATTGCACGACGCTGCAAGAGCCTAGTCTTCATTAGGCTTGGTGTTGCCTTCTATTCTGGCATTTCTGCAGTATAGTCCACAGATACAGCCCCTTCTCATTGATACCAATGCATACTTAGTATAGATATGATGTAAGTCTTGCGAGTACTTTGGATGAGTACTCACAGTTGCTTTGCTACCTTTTTCCCTTTAGCCTATTGCTGCATCAGATGACAGAGCCTAGGAGCTAGCTAATCCCGCTGACGACTACTACTACCCCGACGGAGCCTACTACTATGTGGATACCATTGACGACTAGGAGTAGTTAGGAGGCTCCCAGGCATGAGGCATGCGCCTTTTCGATCTAGATGTTGTTGTTTTGCTCAGCCTTCTTAAGGCAAACTTATTATCTTATGTCTGCACTTAGATGTTGTTGCTTCCGCTGACTTATGTATTCGAGCCTTTGTGGCCCTGGCTTGTAATATAAAGTTTTATGACTTTATTTTGTGTCTAAAGTTGTGTTGTGATATATTCCCATGAGTCTCTGATCTTGATCATGCGCATTGGCGTGTATAATTAGTGCATGATTAAGTCAAGGGCGTCGCAAGTTGGTATCAGAGCCGACTGCCTGTAGGAAGCCCCTTTCGAACTCCTTGGCCGAAGTTGAGTCTAGTGTTTGAAACACTATTTTACTAACACTGGTGTGTGGCTTATGGGCCCACATCGCAAATGGGTGGGTTTAGGATCTTTTATTCTACACCTTTACTCTGGGATTATGATCTCTCATCTTTTCGGGTAAAAGATTTACTAACTCATACTCTAGGTTCTCGTAAATACTTCCTCTTGGAGAGCTCTTCATTCTAGATGACCGCTTGATTCACCGGAAGATTCTGAAGATACTCTTCGATGTTTTCCTGAGACCCTTGTACCCACCGCCTTTGCAATTCCCTACCACTGATATATCTTTATGGATAACCACATACACTTACCATTCATACATTCATTCCCAATTGCTCTTGATATTACAAGATTCCCCGAAATACTCTCCTTCTCTCGGGAATCCTTTGTGTCTACTGCCTTGCAGCTCCTTTTTGCATGAATACTCCTACAAATAATTACTCACCCTTACCGGGGAATTCGTTCATCCCCATTGTTCATGTGTTTGAAAAAATACTTCGTAATGCTACCAATCTTCTGAGAAACATCTGCAATCTATTGCTCTTGAGAGTCTTGCCTACCTGCATCATGGTTAACTCCATGTGTCTAGCAATATTCATTATCTTCCTTTGTCATTGTCATTCTGAGTCTATTGATTCAATATGTTTGCGAATACTTAATCCTTAGAAATTATCCTTCCGGGTCAAGAGTCATTCCTGATATGAGATGGTTCATGACCAATCAAACCTTGATCAATTGCGCCTCCAAGTCTATTCAACTTACTTATATTTGATCAGAGCATCTGCTTCTAATCCTCCAATCTGGAAATCATAACTTCTTTGTAATTAAGCATCGAATTATTTAGATGTTTCTATAATCTGGTGCCTTTGCATTCTTTCTTCCTCTGATTGAGCACCAGTACTCACATCAGCTCTGTTGTGGACTGCTAGACCCATTCCTGGGTTATTATCTGACAGTGTCCTTCACATTCAAATTTATTGTGAGTTCCTCCCCTCATACACAATGCCTTTGGTAAATTGTATCCTATCCTTTTTGCCAACCATGCTCTAGTATCGAGCTTGTGTTATTTAATCTTGAAGTTTGTGGTATATGTTCCTAAGATGCCTTGATGAGTTCAACCAATGCCTCCCCTAATCTATGTGAACCTGGAAACTTCCATGGGTCATACTCTACTGGGTGTTACACCAGATAAAATTCCAACACTACAAATTCTTCAAAAGCGATAAGTAAATGGAAGGTTATGCATTGATGAAGTGGGAGTCGACCTTGAACTTTGTGTTCATGCCCATGGAAATGATGTAGACCATCACGGAAGCTTCTTGCAAAATTAATTATCCATTTGTATAATTATTTCGGTGTCCTTAACTTGATTCCATGTAGTTATGGTTTGACCATGCTGACCTCATATTGATAACTCCATTCCCATGCCTCGTCTATTTTTCGACAAGGTTAAAGTATTTGTCGTAACATGTCAATGATGACCCACAAGTATAGGGTATCTATCATAGTCCTTTCGATAATTAAGAGTGTCGAACCCAACGAGGAGCAGAAGGAAATGATAAGTGGTTTTCAGCAAGGTATTCTCTGCAAGTACTGAAATAAGTGGTAACAGATAGTTTTGTGACGGGATAAATTGCAACGAGCAACAAGTAACAAAAGTAAATAAGGTGAAGCAAGGTGGCCCAATCCTTTTTGTAGCAAAGGACAATCCAGAACAAACTCTTATAATAGGAAAAGCGCTCCCGAAGACACATGGGAATATTGTCAAGCTAGTATTCATCACGTTCATATGATTCACGTTCGATACTTTGATAATTTGATATGTGGGTGGACCGGTGCTTGGGTGCTGTTCTTACTTGAACAAGCATCCCACTTATGATTAACCTCTATTGCAAGCATCCGCAACTACAACAAAAGTATTAAGGTAAACCTAACCATAGCATGAAACATATGGATCCAAATCAGCCCCTTACGAAGCAACGCATAAACTAGGGTTTAAGCTTCTGTCACTCTAGCAACCCATCATCTACTTATTACTTCCCAATGCCTTCCTCTAGGCCCAAATAATGGTGAAGTGTTATGTAGTCGACGTTCACATAACACCATTAGAGGCTAGACAACATACATCTTATCAAAATATCAAACGAATACCAAATTCACATGACTACTAATAGCAAGACTTCTCCCTTCTCCTCAGGAACAAACGTAATTACTCACAAAGCATATTCATGTTCATAATCAGAGGGGTAATAATATGCATATAGGATCTGAACATATGATCTTCCACCAAATAAACCAACTAGCATCAACTACAAGGAGTAATCAACACTACTAGCAACCTACTAGCACCAATCCCGGACTTTGAGACAAGAATTGGATACAAGAGATGAACTAGGGTTTGGAGATGAGATGGTGCTGGTGAAGATGTTGATGGAGCTTTCCCTCTCCCGATGAGAGGAGCGTTGGTGATGACGATGGTGATGATTTCCCCCTCCCGGAGGGAAGTATCCCCGGCAGAACAGCTCTGCCGGAGCTCTAGATTGGATCCGCTAAGGTTCCGCCTCGTGGCGGCGGAGTCTCGTCCCGAAAGGTTACTTCTTCTTTTTTTCTCATCGAAAGACTTCATGTAGGAGAAGATGGACGTCGGAGAGCCACCAGGGGGCCCACGAGGTAGGGGGCGCCCCCTACCCTCGTGAGCAGGGTGTGGGCCCCCTGGCCTTCATCTTTGGCGAGGATTTTATTTATTTATTTTAAGACGTTCCATGGAGTTTCAGGACTTTTGGAGTTGCGGAATAGGTCTCTAATATTTGCTCCTTTTCCAGCCCAGAATTCCAGCTGCCGGTATTCTCCCTCCTTATGTAAACCTTGTAAAATAAGAGAGAATAGCCATAAGTATTGTGACATAAAGTGAAATAACAGTCCATAATGCAATAAATATCGATATATAAGCATGATGCAAAATGGACGTATCAACTCCCCCAAGCTTAGACCTCGCTTGTCCTCAAGCGAAAAGCTGATAACAATAAATATGTCCTCATGTTTAGAGGTAGAGGCGTCGATAAAAATAAAATACGGACATGAAGGCATCATGATTATTCTCATAACAGCAACATATATAGATTTTGTCATATGATTACTTATGTTCAAGTGATGATCTATTCACAATGCAAAAGTATAAATCATAAACCTTATTGGGCTCCGAAAAACTATAATCTCAGTCATTGAAGCAATTGCAATTTATCATAACATCGGAAAGAGTCTATGTCAGAGCTAAAAAGAAAGTCCACATACTCAAGTATCATTTAGTCCTCCATAATTGCTAACACTCACGCAATACTTGTGGTTACGGAGTTTTAATCGGACACAGAGAAAGATAGGGGCTTATAGTTTTGCCCCACAATCTTTTACCTCAAGGGTAATGTCAATAATAATGGTTCATGCTCCCCTACATCCAATTAGATATATATATATATATCATGTTCTTTCCAACATGCTGAGCTTGCCAAAGGATAAAATGAAAAAGAAAAGGTGAAGATCACCATGACTCTTGCATAAGGTAGAAGATAATAATAAAAGATAGGCCCTTCGCAGAGGGAAGCAGAGGTTGCCATGCGCTTTTATGGTTGGATGCACAAAATCTCAATGCGAAAGAACGTCACTTTATATTGTCCCTTGTGATATGAACCTTTATTATGCAGTCCGTCGCTTTTATTACTTCCACATCACAAGATCGTATAAAGCTTATTTCTCCCACACCAATCAATCATACATATTTAGAGCAATTTTTATTGCTTTGCACCGATGACAACTTACTTGAAGGATCTTACTCAATCCATAGGTAGATATGGTGGACTCTCATGGCAAAACTGGTTTAAGGGTATTTGGAAGCACAAGTAGTATTTCTACTTGGTGCTGAGAATTTGGCTAGCATGAGGGGGAAAAGCAAGCTCAACAAGTTAGAGGATCCATGACAACATACTTTATCTCAGATATAAGAAAGACATAACTCATTAGTTGTCTTCCTTGTCCAACATCAACTCTTTGGCATGTCATATTTTAATGAGTGCTCCCAATCATAAAAGATGTCAATGATAATATATCTATATGTGAAAACCTCTCTTTCCTTATTACTTCCTATTAATTGCAACAATGACCAAAGCTATGTCTGCCAACTCCCAACAACTTTTAATCATCATACTCTTTCTATGTGAAGTCATTACTCTCAATAAGATCAATATGAACCTTTTGTTTCTTTTTATTCTTTTCTTCTTTCTTCTATCCATCCAAGATCATGGCAAAATAATCAAGCCCTTGACTCAACACTAATCTTTATTATATATAGCTCACTGACTCGATTACAAAGAGAGATCATAAAGCAAACTCAGAACTAGATCATGCCATAAACTTTATTCTACTAGATCAAGATACTACTAATAGGATCGAACTAACAAAAACAGTAAAGATAGGAGTTGTGATTGTGATACGATACCGGGGCACCTCCCCCGAGATTGGCAGTTGCTAAGGGGAGTGCCCATACCCATGTGATTATATCTCCTTCTTTGTTGTTGGTGTAAAATTCTTGGCGATTATTCCCCTCAGGATGCGGTTCTCCTCCTCGAGCTTATTGACTTGCTTCTTGAGGTCCATTATTTCCTTAGAAGCTTTCCTGTGACAGCTAAAGCTCCTTGCACCCAAGGGTGTTGCATAGCTGCAGGAGAACAAGTGACACTCCTCTTCATATTTTCATAAGAAAGAAATCTAACATTGGAAGGGATAACCGAGTTTGGAATGGCTGAGCTCTGTAGTTCCCCCATCGTGAATCCAGCTCGGAAGCGAGAGGTGACTTCTTCATCCTCCATGGCATCTACTCTCATCAAGTCAGCCTCCATCTCTTCCTCCGTTGCTGGCCCAAAGTGGTCAGCGTCGCTGTTTGCCCTTGGTTCCGGTGCCGGATTAGATACCCGGCTCTCCCCGATTGACTCTTGAGAAGACATCTTGTTCTAATCTGCAGTAGCAACAGCAACAGCTCAAAAACAAAAACAGAGGAGGTTTGCGTGATACGGGAGTCAAAACCTTCGGGAGAATATATAATGAATTTTTACCGACCAAAATACGTATCGTGCAAGAAAACGGAGTCCGGAAGGCACACGAGGTGCTCACGAGGTAGGGGCGCGCCCACCACCCTCGTGGGGCCCTCGTGTCCTTCCCGGACTGCTACTTATTTTTCTATTTTTCTAAATATTCCAAAACAGAGAAATATTGCCTTAAAAATTGTTTTGGAGTCGGTTAACTTACCGTACCACATACCTATTCCTTTTCAGGGTCTGAAACATTCCGGAAAGTGTCCCTTATGTATGCCTCCGGGGTTACGGTTTCAATAATATTGGTTTCAACATTTATGGGATTACCTGAGATATAATGTTTAATTCTTTGACCATTTACCACCTTCGGATTTGTGCCTTCAAAGTTGTTGATCTTTATGGCACCGGAACGATAGACCTCTTCGATAACATAGGGGCCTTCCCATTTAGAGAGAAGTTTGCATGCAAAAAATCTTAAACGAGAGTTGTATAGCAATACATAATCACCTACATTAAACTCACGCTTTTGTATCCTTTTGTCATGCCATCTTTTAACTTTTTCTTTAAACAACTTGGCATTTTCATATGCTTGGGTTCTCCATTCATCAAGTGAGCTAATATCAAATAACCTCTTCTCACCGGCAAGTTTAAAATCATAGTTGAGCTCTTTAATAGCCCAATACGCCTTATGTTCTAGTTCGAGAGGTAAGTGACATGCTTTTCCATAAACCATTTTATACGGAGACATGCCCATAGGATTTTTATATGCAGTTCTATAATCTCATAATGCATCATCAAGTTTCTTGGACCAATTCTTTCTAGACCTATTAACAGTCTTTTGCAAAATTAATTTGAGCTCTCTATTGCTCAACTCTACTTGACCACTAGACTGTGGGTGATAAGGAGATGCAATTCTGTGATTAACATCATATTTAGAAAGCATTTTACGGAAAGCACCATGAATAAAGTGTGAACCACCATCAGTCATTAAATATCTAGGGACTCCAAACCTCAGGAAAATAACTTCCTTAAGCATTTTAATGGAAGTGTTATGATCAGCACTACTAGTTGGAATAGCTTCTACCCACTTAGTAACGTAATCAACAGCAACTAAAATATGTGTATATCCATTAGAGGCAGGAAAAGGTCCCATATAATCAAAGCCCCAAACATCAAACGGTTCAATAACAAGAGAATAATTCATAGGCATTTCTTGACGTCTACTAATATTACCAATTCTTTGACATTCATCACAAGACAAGACAAACTTACGGGCATCCTTGAAGAGATTAGGCCAATAAAAACCAGATTGCAATACCTTATGTGTAGTTCTATCTCCAGCGTGGTGTCCTCCATAAGCCTCGGAACGACACTTGCGTAGGATCTGTTCCTGTTCATGCTCAGGTACACAACGTCTAATAACACCATCTACTCCTTCTTTATAAATATGTGGGTCATCCCAAAAGTAATGTCTTAAATCATAGAAAAACTTTTTCTTTTGTTGGTATGTGAAGCTAGGTGGTATAAATTTAGCAACAGTATAATTAGCATAATCAGCATACCATGGAGTACTACGAGAAGTACTTATAACATTTAATTGTTCATCAGGAAAGCTATCATTAATAGGTAGTGGGTCATCAAGAACATTCTCTAACCTAGACAAGTTGTCTGCAACGGGGTTCTCAGCTCCCTTTCTATCAAGAATATGCAAATCAAATTCTTGTAGCAAGAGAACCCATCTAATAAGTCTAGGTTTAGCATCTTTCTTTTCCATAAGATATTTAATAGCAGCATGATCAGTTTGAATAGTTACTTTAGAATCAACAATATAAGGTCTGAACTTATCACAAGCAAATACAACTGCTAAAAGCTCCTTTTCAGTAGTAGCATAATTTCTTTGAGCATTGTCTAGAGTCTTACTAGCATAATGAATAACATTTAATTTCTTATCAACTCTTTGCCCTAGAACAGCACCTACATCATAATCACTAGCATCACACATAATTTCAAAGGGTAAATTCCAATCAGGTGGCTGAACAACAGGTGCAGAGACTAATGCTTTCTTAAGTGTTTCAAATGCTTCTACACAATCATCATCAAAGACAAATGGTATATCTTTTTGCAATAAATTAGTCAGAGGCTGAGAAATTTTTGAGAAGTCCTTAATGAACCTCCTGTAAAATCCAGCGTGACCAAGGAAACTTCTTATACCTTTGATGTCCTTGGGACATGGCATCTTTTCAATAGCATCAACCTTGGCTTTATCAACTTCAATACCTCTTTCAGAAACTTTATGCCCCAAGACAATACCTTCATTAACCATAAAGTGGCACTTTTCCCAATTCAAGACAAGATTAGTTTCTTCACATCTCTGCAAAACTCGATCAAGATTGCTCAAGCAATCATCAAAAGAAGAACCATAGACGGAAAAGTCGTCCGTGAAAACCTCACAAATCTTTTCACAAAAGTCAGAGAATATAGCCATCATGCATCTTTGAAAGGTAGCAGGTGCATTACATAAACCAAAAGGCTTACATCTATAAGCAAAAGTACCAAAAGGGCATGTAAAAGTAGTCTTTGATTGATCTCTAGCCGACACAGGTATTTGAGAGAAACCAGAATAACCATCTAGAAAGCAATAGTGTGTATGTTTGCATAATATTTCTAGCATTTTATCAATAAAAGGTAAGGGGTAATGATCTTTCTTAGTAGCTTTATTTAATTTGCGGAAATCAATTACCATCCTATAACCTGTGATAATTCTTTGTGGAATCAATTCATCTTTATCATTAGGAATAACAGTAATACCTCCCTTCTTAGGGACACAATGGACAGGACTTACCCATTCACTATCAGCAACGGGATAGATTATACCTACCTCCAAAAGCTTTAGTATTTCTTTTCTTACCACTTCTTTCATTTTAGGATTCAGACGTCGTTGAGGATCACGAACTGGTTTGGCATCTGCCTCTAAATTTATTTTATGTTAACATAGAGTGGGACTAATGCCCTTAAGATCATCAAGAGTATATCCAATAGCAGCACGATGCTTCTTCAGAGTTTTCAATAATCTTTCTTCTTCATGCTCTGAAAGGTTAGCACTAATAATAACAGGATATATCTTCTTTTCATCAAGATAAGCATATTTAAGATTATCAGGCAACGGTTTAAGCTCAAACACGGGATCACCCTTGGGTGGAGGAGGATCCCCTAAAATTTCAACAGGCAAATTGTGTTGCAGAATAGGTTCCTGTTTAAAGAATACTTCATCTATTTCCCTTCTTTCATTCATGAACATATAATTCTCATGGTCTAGCAAATAGTGTTCTAAAGGATCACTAGGAGGTACGGCAATAGAAGCAAGACCAATAATTTCATCCTTACTAGGTAATTCTTCCTCACGATGTTGTTTACTAAATTTAGAGAAATTAAACTTATGAACCATATCATCAAAGCCAACAGTAACAACATTCTTTGTGCAATCTATGGTAGCATTAACAGTATTTAAGAAGGGTCTACCAAATATAATGGGACAAAAGCTATCTTGTGGGGAACCAAGAACAAGAAAATCAGCAGGATATTTAGTTTTCCCACACAAGACTTCAACATCTCTAACAATTCCCATTGGTGAATAGTATCTCTATTAGCAAGTTTAATAGTAACATCAATTTCTTCTAACTCAACAGGTGCAATGTCATGCATAATTTCTTTGTATAAGTCAATAGGTATAACACTAGCACTAGCACCCATATCACATAAGCCATGGTAACAATGATCTCCTATTTTAACAGAAATAACAGGCACGCCTACCACAGGTTTATGTTTATCATTATCACAAGGTTTAGCAATTCTAGCAGTTTCACCTTCGATGAATAACATGCCCATCAATATTATCAGACAAGAGATCTTTAACAATAACAATATTAGGTTCTACTTTAACTTGCTCAGGAGGTGTATAAGTTCTAA
The DNA here is from genome assembly GCF_003073215.2 of Triticum urartu. NCBI lineage: Eukaryota > Viridiplantae > Streptophyta > Magnoliopsida > Poales > Poaceae > Triticum > Triticum urartu. The sequence continues at coordinate 178,518,262 of NC_053026.1, read as the reverse complement.
TATTGCTTTTACGAACAACAGTTGAAGCTTTAGCATGATCCTTTATTCTAACAGGGAAAGGTGGTTTCTCAACATAAGAAGTAGGAACAATAGGATCATTATAAGTGACAGTCTTTTCTTCAACTTTAATAGGTGCAGCTACTTTTACTTCTATGGGAGGATGATATTTAAACCACTTCTCCTTAGGGAGATCAACATAAGTAGCAAAAGATTCATAGAAAGAAGCTACTATCTCAGAGTCAAGTCCATATTTAGTGCTAAACTTACGGAAAATAACAATGTGCATAAAAGATTTAACACAATCAAACTCAGGTGTCATACCTGACTCCTTACCTTCGTCGAGGTCCCAATCTTCAGAGTTGCATTTAATTCTATCCAGTAAATTCCATCTGAATCCAATAGTCTTCATCATAAAAGAGCCAGCACAAGAAGTATCAAGCATGGTGCGATTATTTTCAGAAAGCCGAGCATAAAAACTTTGCATAATTATTTCTGTTGAAGGCTCATGATTGGGGCATGAATATAACATTGATTTAAGCCTCGCCCAAGCTTGAGTGATGCTTTCTCCTTCGCGAGGCCAGAAATTATATATATAATTGCGATCACGATGAACAAGATGCATAGGGTAATAGTTTTGATGAAATTCCAATTTCAATCTTTTATAGTCCCATGATCTCATATCATCACATAGTCTATACCATATCAATGCGTCTCCCTTCAAAGATAAAGGGAAGACCTTCTTCTTAGCAACATCATCGGGTATACCTGGAAGCTTAAATAATCCACAAACTTCATCCACATATATTAAGTGCTCATCAGGATGCTTTGTTCCATCTCCTGTAAAAGGGTTAGCTAGCAGTTTTTCCATCATACCCAAAGGAAATTCAAAAGGAGTTTAATTTTCAATAGGTTCAGTAGGTTGAGGAGCAACTCTTTGCTCTACTGGACGGGGTGAAGATACCCTGAACAAGCCCCTCGGAGAATTACTTTCCATAGTAACAAGTGACAGTAAATTTCAGCACACTATGTAAATTTTTCCTTACCAAATTCCACCTACCAAAGGCGCTACACTCCCCGGCAACGGCGCAAGAAAAGAGTCTTGATGACCCACAAGTATAGGGGATCTATCATAGTCCTCTCGATAAGTAAGAGTATCGAACCCAACGAGGAGCAGAAGGAAATGATAAGCGGTTTTCAGCAAGGTATTCTCTGCAAGTACTGAAATAAGTGGTAACAGATAGTTTTGTGACGGGATAAATTGCAACGAGCAACAAGTAACAAAAGTAAATAAGGTGAAGCAAGGTGGCCCAATCCTTTTTGTAGCAAAGGACAACGAACAAACTCTTATAATAGGAAAAAGCGCTCCCGAGAGCACATGGAATATTCGTCAAGCTAGTTTTCATTCACGTTCATATGATTCGCGTTCGATTCACTTGATAAATTTGATATGTGGGTGGACCGGTGCTGGGTGCTGTCCTTACTTGGAAACAAGCATCCCACTTATGATTAACTCTATTGCAAGCATCCGCAACTACAACAAAAGTATTAAGGTAAACCTAACCATAGCATGAAACATGTGGATCCAAATCAGCCCCTTACGAAGCAACTCATAAACTAGGGTTTAAGCTTCTGTCACTCTAGCAACCCATCATCTACTTATTACTTCCCAATGCCTTCCTCTAGGCCCAAATAATGGTGAAGTGTTATGTAGTCGACGTTCACATAACACCACTAGAGGCTAGACAACATACATCTTATCAAAATATCAAATGAATACCAAATTCACATGACTACTAATAGCAAGACTTCTCCCTTGTCCTCAAGAATAAACGTAATTACTCACAAAGCATATTCATGTTCATAATCAGAGGGGAGTAATATGCATATAGGATCTGAACATATGATCTTCCACCAAATAAACCAACTAGCATCAACTACAAGGAGTAATCAACACTACTAGCAACCTACTAGCACCAATCCTGGACTTTGAGACAAGAATTGGATACAAGAGATGAACTAGGGTTTATGAGATGGTGCTGATGAAGATGTTGATGGAGATTGCCCTCTCCCGATGAGAGAAGCATTGGTGATGATGATGGTGATGATTTCCCCCTCCCGGAGGGAAGTATCCCCGGCAGAACAGCTCTGCCGGAGCTCTAGATTGGATCCGCCAAGGTTCCGCCTCGTGGCAGCGGAGTCTCGTCCCGAAAGGTTCCTTCTTCTTTTTTTCTCATCGAAAGACTTCATATAGGAGAAGATGGACGTCGGAGAGCCACCAGGGGGCCCACGAGGTAGGGGGCGCACCCTAGGGGGCGCCCCCACCCTCGTGAGCAGGGTGTGGGCCCCCTGGCCTTCATCTTTGGTGAGGATTTTCCTTTATTTATTTTAAGACATTCCGTGGAGTTTTAGGACTTTTGGAGTTGCGCAGAATAGGTCTCTAATATTTGCTCCTTTTCCAGCCCAGAATTCCAGCTGCCGGTATTCTCCCTCCTTATGTAAACCTTGTAATATAAGAGAGAATAGCCATAAGTATTGTGACATAAAGTGAAATAACAGTCCATAATGCAATAAATATCGATATAAAAGCATGATGCAAAATGGACGTATCAGTCAACAACCTAGTTAAGCTTCTATTATGTTCTACCTTCGAGTATTACCCCCTGGTATCTCGAGGACATCATGCCATTGCCCTACATCTTATGAATTTTTGATGAAGTAATACCTTTCCCTATCATATTCACTCCCCGGGTTCTAGGTTGTTGTCAACCGAGAACACCGGTTAGTGAGTCGAATCCGCACTGCAATTCAATACCCATAGTAATTTGTTGCTGCGATGTTTTAACTCAATATTGTCATTTCTAGACTATCGGCTACATCCTTATCATGTTATATTAGATTGTGCTACCTCGTCCCCCTTTGGCACACAAATTATTCAGACTCTGAGCAAGGCTTACGTTGAGTTTTCAACATCATTTTGTTGTCTTGAAAAGCAGCTCCGATTTTGAGCTTGCATCTTATCCGTTGTTCCCATAACTTTCCACTTCATCATTCCCTTGCTTGATGTCATCATTGTTTGCTTGCATCCTCTTGAAACCTCTTGAAAAAATGTGTCGTGATCACCGTCAACATTTTGACCTCTTTCGAGATGTCAATTGAGTTCATGATGAGAAATATCATCCTTTTCCCTCTATGATTTGTGTTACCATCGACAATACCCTTGCCTTCTTGCCAACACAGACTTGGTCATGTTTTGCTTATACCTTGTTTTCCTTGCTATTCCTGAAATTGATCCTTGTGTATTTCTGGTGATCTTCAATCCCAACCCTTACTTGAAACACCATATTATTGCTACCTCGAAGCATGATTGTGGTACTCTGAATATCAACAAGAACATTGGAAGGATAATGCTAAATGTTTCTTGATCAATTATCCAAACACCATTGTATGGGTAAACCTCATGATTTCCTTACCCCTTTACCTAAAGGGTTATACACTTGTTGACATGTCATGATTATCCTGCTCTGCTTGCTCTTGAAAAGGATATACACCTAAAACTTGTGTATACACACATTTTCCTTTCCATTGGTCTGTTTAATCTGATAATCATATTTTCTTTTCCATTCGTTTGTTAAACCTTTCTTGTAATCAAACTTACCTGGGCAGTGACAATTCCCTGCTTATGTAAACACCCCCCAAGTACAACCCTATCAAGTAAAACCCTGTTACTATTGTTGATCACATTCCGGTAACCACCGGTGGACGAGAACTTTGCCTATTGGTTCGCCTTGTTTCAACAAGCAGGAAAATGGTTCTCTTTGTTCCCCGCCCTTGGTACAAACGTTGTTACCAACATAATTGACAAACTATCCTCTTACATGCCTTGATATCATGATCGTGCAAGATGTCACCGCCCTTCGTACACTTAATCCACACTAACCACAGTTCCATGGGATCAAAACCTGACTCTCCTATACATCTTTGATTCTGAAGTATCATTTGCACTTGGCTTTGTATGTAATTCATGAGCTAATTTCCTTACCATGTTTGATTCCGGTATCAGGTGCAACGTTATTCTTTATTGCTTTGAACCCCTTCATCATCTATTTTAGGCATCAGCTGGATGCCTACCTGGTTGAAAATTGCTGAACCTCCTTATATCACTCTCGATATGTTCCCTAGTGCTTCTAAAATCTCCTTCCCTGAGATAATTATCGGATGTCGGTCCTTCCAAACATATGTCTCTATAAAGTTTTACCCTCTTGTCCTATTCGAGAGTACGATGGAGATTCTGAAGCGATGACGACTTCATCATGATGCCCCGATGCAGCGAAATGAAGACATCAACTTAATGGATCAACCTCTTCAATGAGAGCAACAAGAAGCAGAAGATCCGTTAGAATTTTGTAACCAAACCTTTCCCCTTAACTCTACCTCTTAAATCTCGGGACGAGATTTCTTGTACCGTAGGAGATTTGTAACACCCCAAGAGGTTAGCTACAGTGACCACTTGCTAATGATGCTGATTGCTTGTATCTGCGTTGGTAATTCCCCAAAGAGGAGAGGATGATGCACCACAACAACGGTAAGTATTTCCCTTAGTAATGAAACCAAGGTTATCAATCCAGTAGGAGAACCAAGAAACACTATGTAAACAGCAGGTATACACAAATAACAAAAACTTGCAATCCAACGCGTGAGAGGGATTGTCAATCCCTCCTTGCTATTGAGATAGATTAAATTGTATGAGATTGGATAAATAGATCTAGCAAAAAAACCAAAATAAAATAAATAAAGAAAAAGTGCAGCAAGGTATTTTTGGATTTTTGGATTAACAGATCTAAAAATAATATGATAGGAAATAGACCCTAGGGTCATAGATTTCACTAGAGGCTCCTCTCGAGAAAATAGCATACGGTGGGTAAACAAATTACTGTTGAGCAATTACCAGAAGAGCAAATAATTATGACGATATCCAAGGCAATGATCATGTATAAAGGCATCATGTCCAAGATTAGTAGACCGACTCCTGCCTGCATCTAGTACTATTACTCTCCACATCGACCAATATCCAGCATGCATCTAGTGTATTAAGTTCATGGAAAAACGGAGTAATGTAACAAGAATGATGACATGATGTAGACAAGATCTATTCATGTGGGAATAGACCCCATATTTTTATCCTTAATGGCAATGATACATTCATGTCATGTCTCCTTCTGTCACTGAGATTGAGCACCGCAAGATTGAACCCATCACAAAGCACCTCTTCCCATGGTAAAAATCAATCTAGTTAGCCAAACCAAACCAAAGTTTCGGAGAAGAAATACGAGGCTATAACAATCATGCATACGAGAGTTCAACAAAGACTCAAATAATATTCATGGATAGATCTGATCATAAACTCACAATTCATCGGATCCCAACAAACACACCGCAAAAAGTCATTTCATCAAATAGATCTCCAAGAACATCGAGGAGAAAATTTTATTGAAGATCAAAAAGAGAGAAGAAGCCATATAGCTACTGCCTATGGACTCGTAGGTCTATGGTGAACTACTCACGCATCATCGGAGGGGCAAGGGTGATGATGAAGAACCCCTCCATGAGTGTTGACCCCTCCGGCAGAGTCTCGGAGAAGGCCTCTAGATTGGATATCGTTGTTTTAGAACTTGTGGCGGCTGGAATTGTGTTTTCTCAACTCCCCTAGGGTTTTTGAGATTTTAGAGTATTTATAGAGCCAGCGGTCGGTGGATGGGGTTTCTATGAGGCCCACTACCTACCAGGGCATGCCTGGGGGGCCTGGCGCACACTGGTGCCTAGTGGGCCCCACGGGCCCCCTCTGGTGCACTTCTTTGAGCCTCCTGGGTGTCTTCTGGGCAAAAAAATTCTCCAAAAAGTTTCATGGCATTTGGACTTCGCTTGGTATTGATATTCTGTGAAGTAAAAAAACAAGCAAAAAACAACAACGGGCACTGGGCACTATGTCAATAGATTAGTCCCCAAAAATGATATAAAGTTGCTAGTAAATGAGTATAAAAGATCCAAGAATGATACTTTAATAGCATGGAAGAATAAAAAAGTATAGATACGTTGGAGACGTATCAGCATCCCCAATCTTAATTCCTACTCGCCCTCGAGTAGGTAAATGAAAAAAACAGAATTTTTTATGTGGAATGCTACCCATCATATTTATCACATATTCTTTTTTTGTAGCATGGACATTTGGACTTTGGACGATTCAAAGCAATAGTCTATAATTTGACATGAAGACCACAATACTCAGGCATATCAATCAGCAACCATGTCTTTCAAAATATCAACGCTAAAGAAAGCTATCCCTACCCCATTATGCTCAAGCATTGATCCATTCATGAAACACACTCAAATATTAGCTACATCCAATGCACAAGTATGATAATAGTGCTCCCTAGTTGGTTCTTTTATAAGAGAAGATGGAGACTCAATAAAAATAAAAATTGCATAAAAGTAAATAGATAGGCCTTTCGCATAGGGAAGCAGAGATTTGTAGAGGTGCCAGAGCTCAAAGCTTAAATTGAGAGATAAAATTGTTTTGAGAGACATGTTTTTCCCGTCAACAAAAACGACCGAGAATTCCCAATACTTTCCATGCTAGATACATCATAGGCGGTTCCCAAACATAAATAAAGTTTATTCCTTTTTCCACCATTCTTTCATAATCCATGGCTAGCCGTATCCACGCGTTCCTTCCATATTGACACTTTCCAAGGAATTTATTATTGACAACATAAAGTAAATTTCTTTTTCAATTTGGGACTAGGCATCCCTATTACCGGCCACACTCTTGTGCAATGACAAGTGAATAAACACTCATCTTGAGAATAACACATCTAGCTAGCATGGAAGAATATTGGACACCCCCTACCGCTTCATGAGCAGTACGGGCACACAAAAAGGAAATTCATTTTGAAAATTAGAGTTGGCACATACAAATTTGCTTGGAATGGCATGTAAATACCGCATATAGGTAGGTATAGCAGACTCATTTGGCACAACTTGGTTTAAGGAGTTTGGATGCACAAGCAGTATTCCCGCTTAGTACAAGGGAAGGCTAGCAAATAGATTGAGAAGCAACCAACCAAGAAGAAAAAATGACCATAAGCGAGCATTAAACATAACTAACACCGAATAATGCACCACAAGTAGGATGTAACTTCATTGCATAACTATTGACTTTCGTGCTTGCATAGGGAATCACATACCTTAACACAGATATTCTTACTAAAGCATAATTACTCACCAACATGACTCACATATTATTATCTCCATATCACTTTAATATACCAATGATCTTCATGGGTTTGCAAGGAATCGTGTTTTAATATCCAATGATCTTCATAATAGTTTTTATTATCCCTCTTGAATATCTATCACTTTGGGACTAGTTTCATATATTACCATTGCTTATAACAAGCTCTCAAACAAATTTAAGTGAAGAACATGAGCATAAATATTTCTTCAAAATTTTCATCTCTCAAAATAATATAAGTGAAGCATGAGAGTATTTCTTCAAAAAAATTAAACAACCACCATGCTCAAAAAGATATAAGTGGAGCACTAGAGCAATTCCATAGCTCAAAAAAATTAGGTGAAGCACATAAAGAAATTCTAACAAATTATAGCATAATTATGGCTCTCTCAAATAGGTGTGTCCAGCAAGGATGATTGTTACAAACTAAAAAGCAAAACAAGCAAAGACTCATATAATACAAGACGCTCCAAGCAAAACTCATGATATGTGATGAATAAAAATATAGCTCCAAGTAAAATCACTGATGGTCGTAGAAGAAAGAGGGGATGCTTTCCGAGGCATCCCCAAGCTTAGTTTCTTGGTTCTCCTTTAATATTACCTTGGGGTGCCATGGGCATCCCCAATCTTAGGCTCTTTTCACTCCTTATTCCTTCATCCATCGTGATCTCACCCAAAACATGAAAACTTCAATCACACAAAACTTAACAAAAACCTAAAGCAAATCACCAGTTTAAGTACTATTGCAAACCCATTCACATTTTATTATTGAACTATTCCTACTGTATTCTAACTTTACCGTGGCTTATACCTCCCCCCCCCCCCGATACAATCCATAGATTCATCAAAATAAGCACACAATGCAATGAAAACAGAATCTGTCACAAATAAAACAGTTTGTAGTAATCTGGACTTCAACCATACTTCTATAACTCCAAAACTTCTAAAAAATTAGGAAAACGTAGGCAATTTGTATATAAATCTTGTGTAAAAAATCAGAATTTTATCACGCTTCTATGATTTTTACCAATTCTGCTACCGAATGCAAAAGTTTCTATTTTCCAAGAAGATCAAATCAATTATCGCCCAACATGATTCTAAAGGCTTTACTTGGCACAAACACTAAGTAAAACATAAAACAAAATCATAATAGTAGCATAATTGTGTCAACACACAAAAACAGAAAGAAAAAGAGAAAAGAAATATTATATTCATTGGGTTGCCTCGCAAGAAGCGCCATCGTTTTATGCCCCTAGCTAGGCATAATGCATAGATTCAAGTGTTGTCATCTTTAGTTTCCAACTCCTCAATCACACAATCATAATCTCTATGAGTTCTAGCATATAAATTTTTGATAATCACACTCATGGGAACAAAGTCAAGAGACGTATTTTTATAGATTGGTTCCTTAATCAAATCTATGAAATTTGGGTGAACTCTAATCATTTTAAGATCTTCGTTGTTGCTACTAGAAATAGCACCCTTGTTCCTAGGAACATGAGTCTTGGGGAACATTGCATAGAAAACAAAAAAAATCTACGCACACGCAAGATCTATCTATGGAGATGCATAGCTATGAGAGAGGAAGAGCATCTACATAGAAGTGTTTATCAACGTGGTTGATGTAGTCGTACACCTTCACGATCCATTCCAATCAAGCACCGAACGCACGGCACCTCCGCGTTCAGCACACGTTCAGCTTGATGATGTCCCCGCCTTCTTGATCCAGCAAGAGGGGTGAAGTAGTAGATGAGTTTCGGTAGCACGACGGCGTGGTGACGGTGATGGTGAAACTATTCCGTAGGGCTTCGCCAAGCACAGCGGTTTAGAGCGGAGAACCAACTAGAGGGAGAGGGGCGCCCCCTCCCATTCTCTCATATATATATATAGGTGGAACAGGAGGGTAGGCAGACCTAGGCGCACCCCAAGGGGGCCGGCGCCTGCCCTGGGCGTGCCCCCCTTTCCTTTCTTGGCGTGTGGGGAGAAGGCAGGAGGGGAAGCGCCCCCTCCTTTCCTTTCTTAGCATGTGGAAGAGAAGGCAAGAGGGGGACGGCCCTCGTCCTTCCTTCACTAGGGCCAGTGGCCATGAGGTGGGGTGCGCCAGCCTCTTTGTGGGCTGGTGTGCTCCCCTCGTTGGCCTGTTTGGCCCAATAACTCCCTGTGGCCTTCCAGAACCCGTTTCGGTGATCCGATAAATATTCAGTGCATTCCAAAACTCTTCCGGAGACCAAATACTATCATCCTATATATCAATCTTTACCTCCAAGCCATTCTGGGGCTCCTCGTCATGTCCGTGATCACATCCGGGACTCCGAACAACATTCGGTCAGCAACATACATAACTCATATAGTACTATATCGTCAACAAACATTAAGCATGCGGACCCTATGGGTTCGAGAATGATGCAAACATGAACGAGACGCTTCTCTGGTCAATAACCAATAGCTGGACCTAGATACCCATATTGGTTCCTACATATTCTACGAAGATCTTTATTGGTCAAACCTTTATGACAAAATACATAGTTCACGTTGTTTGTCGGTTTGTTACTTGCCCGAGATTTGATCGTCGATATCTCCATACCTAGTTCAATCTCGTTACCGGCAAGTCTATTTACTCGTTCCGTAATACAACATCTTGTAACTAACTCCTTAGTCACTTTGCTTGCAAACTTCTTGTGATGATGTATTACCAGAGGGCCCAGAGATACCTCTTCATCATACGGAGTGACAAATCCCAATCTTAATTCACGCCAACTCAACAGACACCTTCGGATACACTTGTAGAGCACCTTTATGATCACCTAGTTACAAGTGATGTTTGATAGCACACAAGGTATTCCTCTGATATCCTAGAGTTGCATGATCTCATGGTCGAAGGAATATGTATTTGACATTAAGAAAGCAGTGGCAATAAACTAAACGATCATATGCTAAGCTAACAAATAGGTCTTGTCCATCACACCATTCTCCTAATGACATGACCCCGTTATCAAATGACAACTCATGTCTATGGTCAGGAAACCTTAACCATCTTTTTCTCAACGAGCTAGTCCAGTAGAGGTTTACTAGGGACTTGGCATTTGTTTATGTATTCACACATGTATTTAAGTTTCCGATCAATACAATTATAGCATGAACAATAAACCTTTATCATGATTAAGGAAATATAAAAATAACCACTTTATTATTGCCTCTGGGGCATATTTCCAACAGTCTCCCACTTGCACTAGAGTCAATAATCTAGATTACATAGGAATGAATCTAACACCCATGGAGTCTCGTGCTGATCATGTTTTACCCATGGAAGAGGTTTAGTCAACGAGTCTGCCACATTCAGATCCGCATGTATTTTACAAATTTCTATGTCTCCATCCTTGACCTTTTCACGAATGGAGTTGAAGCGTCGCTTGATGTGTTTGGTTCTCTTGTGAAACCTGGACTCCTTGGCTAAGGCAATTTCTCAAGTGTTGTCACAAAAGATTGTCATCGGACCCGATGCATTGGGTATTACACCCAGATGGAATATGAACTCCTTCATCCAGACTCCTTCATGCGCTGCTTCCGAAGCAGCTATGTAATCCGCTTCACATGTAGATCCCGCCACGACGCTCTGATTGGAACTGCACCAACTAACAGCTCGACCATTCAATTTAAATATGTATCTGGTTTGTGACTTAGAGTCATCCAGATCTGTGTCGAAGCTAGCATCGACGTAACCCTTTACGATGAGCTCTTCGTCTCCTCCATAAACAAGAAACATACCCTTGGTCCTTTTCAGGTACTTTAGGATATTCTTGACCACTATCCAGTGATTCACTCCTAGATTACTTTGGTACCTCCCTGCCAGACTTATGGCAAGGCACACATCAGGTCTGGTACACATTATAGAACCTATGGTTGAGGCATAGGGAATGACTTTCATTCTCTCCCTATCTTCTGGCGTGGTCAAACTTTGAGTTTGATTCAATTTCACACCTTGCAACACGGGTAAGAACCCTTTCTTTGACTGGACCATTTTGAACTTCTTCATAACTTTGTCAAGGTATGTGCTTTGTGAAAGTCCTATTAAGCGTCTTGATCTATCCCTATAGATCTTGATGCCCAATATGTAAGCAGCTTCACCAAGGTCTTTCATTGAAAAATTCTTATTCAAATATCCTTTTATGCTATCCGGAAATTCTATATCATTTCCAATCAGTAATATGTCATCCACATATAATATTAGAAATGCTACAGAGCCCCCACTCACTTTCTTGTAAATACAGGCTTCACTGTAAGTTTGTATAAAACCAAATGCTTTGATCACCTTATCAAAGCGTATATTCCAACTCCGAGATACTTGCACCAATCCATAGATGGATCGTTGGAGCTTGCACACTTTGCTAGCACCTTTAGCATCGACAAAACCTTCTCGTTGCATCATATACAACTCTTCTTTAAGAATCCGTTAAGGAATGCAGTTTTGACGTCCATTTGCCAGATTTCATAATCATAAAATGCGGCAATTGCTAACATGATTCTGATAGACTTAAGCATCACTATGGGTGAGAAAGTCTCATCATAGTCAACTCCATGAACTTGTCGAAAACCTTTGCGATAAGTGAGCTTTGTAGACAGTAATATTACCATCAACGTCCATCTTCCTCTTGAAGATCCATTTAGTCTCAATGGCTTGCCGATCATCGGGCAAGTCCACCAAAGTCCACACTTTGTTCTCATACATGGATCCTATCTTAGATTTCATGGCCTCAAGCCATTTGTTAGAATCTAGCTCATCATAGCTTCTTCATAGTTTGCAAGTTCCCGTTGTCTAACAACATGACTTCTAGGACAGAATTATCATACCACTCTGGTGCGATACGTGTTCTGGTCGACCTACGAGGTTCTGTAGTAACTTGATCTGAAGTTTCATGATCATCATCACTAGCTTCTTCTCTAGTTGGTGTAGGCATCACGGGAACAGTTTTCTCTAATGTGCTACTTTCCAATTCAAGAGAAGGTACAATTATCTCATCAAGTTCTACTTTCCTCCAACTCACTTCTTTCGAGAAAAACTCCTTCTCTAGAAATGACCCATTCTTAGCAACAAAGATCTTGCCTTCGGATCTGTGGTAGAAGGTATAACCAATAGTTTCTTTAGGGTATCCTATGAAGACGCACTTCTCCGCTTGGGGTTCGAGCTTATCAGGTTGAAGCATTTTGACATAAGTGTCGCATCCCCAAACTTTAAGAAATGATAGCTTAGGTTTCTTGCCAAACCATAGTTCATACGGTGTCGTCTCAGCGGATTTAGACGGTGCCCTATTTAAAGTGAATGTGGATGTCTCTAATGCATAACCCGAAAATGATAGCGGCAAATCGGTAAGAGACGTCATAGAATGCACCATATCTAATATAGTACGGTTATGACGTTCGGACACACCATTGCGCTATGGTGTTCCAGGTGGCGTGAGTTGTGAAACAATTCCACATTGTCTTAAATGAAGGCCAAACTCGTAACTCAAATATTCACCTCCGCGATCAAACCGTAGAAACTTTATTTTCTTGTTACGATGATTCTCCACTTCACTCTGAAATTCTTTGAACTTTTCAAATGTTTCAGACTTGTGTTTCATCAAGTAGATATACCCATACCTGCTCAAATCATCTATGAAGGTTAGAAAATAATGATACCCGCCGCGTGCTTCAACACTCACCGAACCGCATACATCAGTATGTATTATTTCCAAAAAGTTATTAGCTCTCTCCATTGTTCCAAACAACAGAGTTTTAGTCATCCTACCCATGAGGTATGGTTCACAAGTATCAAATGATTCATAATCAAGTGATTCCAAAAGTCCATCCGCATGGAGTTTCTTCATGCGTTTTACACCAAAATGACCTAAACAGAAGTGCCACAAGTATGTTGCACTATCATTATCAACTTTCCATCTTTTGGCATCAATATTATGAATATGTGTATCACTACGATCGAGGTTCAACAAGAATAGACCATTCATTAAAGGTACATGACCATAAAAGATATTGCTCATATAAATAGAACAACCATTATTTTCTAACTTAAATGAATAACTGTCTCACAATAAAGAAGATCCAGATATAATGTTCATGCTCAACGCTGGCTCCAAATAACAATTATTCATATCTAAAACTAATCCCAAAGGTAGATGTAGAGGTAGCGTGCCGACGGTGACCACATCAACCTTGGAACCATTTCCGACGTGCATCGTCACCTCGTTCTTAACCAATCTTCGTTTATTCCGCAGCTCCTGTTTCGAGTTACAAATATGAGCAACTGAACCAGTATCAAATAACCAAGCGCCACTATGAGCATTAGTAAGGAACACATAAATAAAATGTATATCAAATATACCTTTGTTCACTTTGCCATCCTTCTTATCTACTAGGTATTTGGGGCAGTTTCGCTTCCAGTGACCATTTCCTTTGTAGTGGAAGCACTCAGTTTCAGGCTTGGGTCCAGCTTTTGGCTTCTTCACAGGACCAGCAGCTTGCTTGTCAGTCTTCTTGAACTTCCCTTTGTTTCACTTGCCTTTTTTCTTAAAATTGGTGGTCTTGTTACCATCAACACTTGATGCTCTTTCTTGATCCCTACCTCTGCCGATTTCAGCATCGCGAAGAGCTCGGGAATCATTTTTGTCATCCTTTTCATATTATAGTTCATCACGAACCCTTTGTAGCTTGGTGGCAGTGACTAAAGAACTATGTCAATAACACTATGAACTTGAAGATCAATTCCAAGCTGAGTCAAGTGGTTGTGGTACCCAGACATTTTGAGTATGTGCTCACTGGCAGAACTGTTCTCCTCCATCTTATAGCGAAAGAACTTGTTCGAGACTTCATATCTCTCAACCTGAGCATTAGCTTGAAATATCAACTTCAGCTCTTGGAACATCTCATATGCTCTGGGGCGTTCCACGCCGTAAAGCATGGCACACTGAACTATCGAGTAGTCATCAGATCAAGCTTGCCAAATGTTCATAACATCTGCATCAGCTCCTGCAGCAAGTCTGTCACCTAGTGGTGCATCAAGGACATAATTCTTCTGTGTAGCAATGAGGATAATCCTTATGTTATGGGTTCAGTCCATGTAGTTGCTACCATCATCTTTCAACTTAGCTTTCTCTAGGAACGCATTAAAATTTAAGGGAACGGTAGCACGGGCCATTGATCTACAACATAGATTTGCAAAAACTATTAGACTAAGTTCATGATAAATTTTAGTTCAAATAATCAAATTACTAATGAACTCCCACTTAAATCAATATCCCTCAAGTTGTCTAAGTGATACATAATCCAAATCAACTAACCCATGTCCGATCATCACATGAGATGGGGTAGTCTTCAATGGTGAACATCTCCATGTTGATCATATCTACTATATGACTCACGTTCGACCTTTCGGTCTTTAGTGTTTCGAGACCATGTCTGTACGTGCTAGGCTCGTCAAGTTCAACCCAAGTATTCTGCATGTGCAAAGCTGGCTTACACCCGTTATATGTGAACATAGAGTCTATCACACCCGATCATCATGAGGTGCTTCGAAACGATGAAGTTTAGCAACGATGCATACTTAGGAAGAATACTTTTATCTTGAAATTAAGTGAAGGGATCATCTTATAATGCAACCGTCATTCTAAGCAAAATAAGATGCATAAAGGATAAACATCACATGCAATCAAAAATGTGACATGATATGGCCATCATCATCTTGTGCTTTTGATCTCCATCTCCAAAGCAACAGCATGATCTCCATCGTCGCCGGTGAGACAACTTGATCTCCATCGTTGCATTGGGGTCATCTCGCCAACTATTGCTTCTACAACTATTGCTAATGCATAGCGATAAAGTAAAGCAATTACATGGCGCTAAGTGATTGACACACAAGTCATACAATAATTAAAGACAACCCAAAGGCTCCTGCCAGTTGTCGTACTCATCGACATGCAAGTCGTAAACTTATTACAAAACATGATCATCTCATACATCAACATATATCATATCACATCTTGACCATATCACATCATAACATGCCCTGCAAAAACAAGTTAGACGTCCTCTACTTTGTTGTTGCAAGTTTTACGTGGCTGCTACGGGAAACTAGCTAGAACCGTTCTTACCTATGCAAAAACACAATGGTTTCTATTTAACCTTCTGCAAGGACCACCATAGTCAAATTAGATTCAACTAAAGTGGGAGAAACACACACCCACCAGTCACCTTTATGCAAACCAAGTTGCATGTTAGTCGGTGGAACTATTCTCATGTACGTGGACATGTAAGGTTGGTCTGAGCCGCTTCCTCCCACAATGCTGCCGAATCAAAATAAGACATTGGTGGGAAGCAATATGAACATCACTGCCCACAACTCCTTTGTGTTCTACTCGTGCATATCATCTACGCATAGACCTGGCTCTAATACCATTGTTGGGGATCGTTGCATGGAAAACAAAAAAATCTACGCACACGCAATGTATATCTATGGAGATGCATAGCTACGACAGAGGGAGAGCATCTACATACCCTTGTAGATCGCTAAGCGGAAGCGTTTATCAATGCGGTTGATGTAGTTGATACGTCTCCAACATATCTATATTTTTTGATTGTTCCATGCTATTATATTATTTGTTTTGGATGATAATGGGCTTTATTTTACACCTTTATATTATTTTCGGGACTAACCTATTAACCGGAGGCCCAGCCCAAATTGATGTTTTTTTGCCTATTTCAGTGTTTCGCAGAAAAGGAATATCAAACGGAGTCCGAACGGAATGAAACCTTCGGGAGCGTGATTTTTGGAACAAACGTGATCCAGGGGACTTGGAGTGGACGTCAAGAAACAATCGAGGAGGCCACGAGGCAGGGGGCGCACCCTCCACCCTCGTGGGCCCCCCGTTGCTCCATCGACCTACTTCTTCCTCCTATATATATTCATATACCCCGCAAACATCCAGGAGCACCACGAAACCCTATTTCCACCGCCGCAACCTTCTGTACCCAAGAGATCCCATCTTGGGGCCTTTTCCGGAGCTCTGCCGGAGGGGGCATTGATCACGGAGGGCCTCTACATCAACTCCATGGCCTCTCCGATGATGCGTGAGTAGTTTACTTTAGACCTTCGGGTCCATAGCTAGTAGCTAGATGGCTTCTTCTCTCTCTTTGGATCTCAATACAAAGTTCTCCTCGATTCTCTTGGAGATCTATTCGATATAATCTTCTTTTGCGGTGTGTTTATCGAGATCCAATGAATTGTGGGTTTATGATCAAGTTTATCTATGAATAATATTTGAATCTTCTTTGAATTCTTTTATGTATGATTGGTTATCTTTGCATGTCTCTTCGAATTATCAGTTTGGTTTGGCCTACTAGATTGATCTTTCTTGCAATGGGAGAAGTGCTTAGCTTTGGGTTCAATCTTGCGGTGCTCGATCCCAGTGACAGAAAGGGAAACGACATGTATTGTATTGTTGCCATCGAGGATAAAAGGATGGGGTTTATATCATATTGCATGAGTTTATCCCTCTACATCATGTCATCTTGCTTAAGGCGTTACTCTGTTCTTATGAACTTAATACTCTAGATGCATGCTAGATAGCGGTCAATGTGTGGAGTAATAGTAGTAGATGCAGGCAGGAGTCGGTCTACGTGTCACGGATGTGATTCCTATATACATGATCATACCTATATATTCTCATAACTATGCTCGATTCTATCAATTGCTCGACAATAATTTGTTCACCCACCGTAATACTTATGCTATCTTGAGAGAAGTCACTAGTGAAACCTATGGCCCCCGGGTCTATTTTCCATCATACAATTTTCCAATCTATTTTATTTTGCAATCTTTACTTTCAATCTATATGATAAAAATACCAAAAATATTTATCTTATCATTATCAGATCTATCAGATCTCACTCTTGCAAGTGGCCGTGAAGGGATTGACAACCCCTTTATCGCGTTGGTTGCGAGGTTCTTATTTGTTTGTGTAGGTACGAGGTGTGTCACGCGTGGTCTCCTACTGGATTGATACCTTGGTTCTCAAAAACTGAGGGAAATACTTACGCTGCTTTGATGCATCACGCTTTCCTCTTCAAGGGAAAACCAACGCATGCTCAAGAGGTAGCAGTAGTCATACACCTTCACGATCCGTTTCGATCAAGCACCGAACTCACGACACCTCCGCGTTTAGCACACGTTCAGCTCGATGACGTCCTTGCCTTTTTGATCCAGCAATAGGGTCAAAGTATTAGATGAGTTCCGGCAGCACGACGACGTGGTGACGGTGATGATGAAACTATTCTGCAGGGCTTCGCCAAGCACAACGGTTTAGAGAGGAGGAGGATCAAGAGGAAGAGGGGGCGCCGACACACGGCTTGGGATTTGTGGTGTGTGGTGCCCCCTCCCCTCCTTCATATATATAGGTGGAGGAGGAGGGGAGGCAGCCCTAGGCGCACGCCAAGGGGGCTGGCGGCCGCCCTAGGGCGCCTGCCATAGGCGTGCCCCTTACTTTCTTGGCGCGTGGGGAGAAGGCAGGAGGAGAGGCGCCCCACCCCTTTCCTTTCTTAGCATGTGGAAGAGAAGGCAAGAGGGGGCAGCCCACTTCCTTCCTTCCCTAGGGCTGGCGGCCATGAGGTGGGGCGCACCAGCCCCTTTGTGGGCTGGTGTGCTCCCCTCGTTGGCCCGTTTGGCCCAATAACTCCCCGTGGCCTTCCGGAACCACTTCCGGTGATTCGATAAATACCGGTGCATTCCAAAACTCTTCCGGAGACCAAATACTATCATCCTATATATCAATCTTTACCTCCGAACCATTCCGGAGCTCCTCGTCGTCCGTGATCACATCCGGGACTCCGAACAACATTCGGTCACCAACATACATAACTCATATAGTACTACATCATCAACGAACGTTAAGCGTGCGGACCCTACGAGATTAAGACTGATGCAGACATGACCGAGACGCTTCTCCGGTCAATAACCAATAGTGGGACCTGGATACCCATATTGGTTCCTACATATTCTACGAAGATCTTTATCGGTCGAACCTTTATGACAACATATGTAGTTCCCTTTGTCTGTCGGTGTGTTACTTGCCCGAGATTCGATCATCGGTATCTCCATACTGATACGTCCATTTTGCATCATGTTTTCCTATTGTTATTTATAGTGTTTTAATGCATAATAATGCTTTATAGAGTAATTATGATGCCTTTTCTCTCATAATATGCAAGGTTTACGCAAAGAGGGAGAATGTCGGTAGCTGGAATTCTGGACCTGAAAATGCGACGTCAGAGTCACCTATTCTGCACATCTCCAAATGAGCTAAAAAAATTACGGAGAATTGTTTTGGAATATATGAAAAATACTGGAGCAAATAACTACTGAAGGGGGCCCACCAGGTGGGCACAACCCACCTAGGCGCGCCCTAGTGGGTTGTGCTTAGCCCGGCCCACATCCGGTGCCCATCTTCTGGTATATAAGTCATTTTCAACTAGAAAAAATAAGGAGAGGACTTTTGGGACGGAGCGCCACCGTCTCTAGGCGAAACTTGGGCAGGAGCACTTTTGCCCTCCGGTGGAGCCATTCCGTCAGGGAAACTTCCCTCCCGGAGGGGGAAATCATCGTCATCGTCATCACCAACAAACCTCTTATCTTTGGGAGGCCAATCTTCATCAACATCTTCAACAGCACCATCTCCTCTGAAACCCTAGTTCATCTCTTGTGTTCAATCTTTGTACCGGAACCTGAAATTGGTACCTGTTGGTGACTAGTAGTGTCGATTACATCTTGTAGTTGATTACTATATGGTTTATTTGGTGGAAGGTTATATGTTCAGATCCATTATGTTACTTGAGTAGTTACTTTTGTTCTTGAGGTCACGGGAAAATCTTTTTGCAAGTAATCATGTGAACTTGATATGTGTTCGATATTTTGATGATATGTATGTTGTGATTCCCTTAGTGGTGTCATGTGAACGTCGACTACATGGCACTTCACCATACTTGGGCCTAAGGGAATGGATTGTGGAGTAGTTATTAGATGATTGGTTTCTAGAGTGACAGAATCTTAAACCCTAGTTTATGCGCTACTTCGTAAGGGACCGATTTGGATCCAAAAGTTTAATGCTATGGTTAGATTTTATATTAATACGTGTCTCGTAGTTGCGGATGCTTGCGAGGGGGTTAATCATAAGTAGGAGGTTTGTTCAAGTAAGAACAGCACCTAAGCACCGGTCCACCCACATATCAAATTATCAAAGTAGCGAACACGAATCAAACCAAGATGATGAAAGTGACTAGATGAAACTCCCGTGTACCCTCAAGAACCCTTTGCTTATTATTAGAGACTGTTTTGGCATGTCCTTTGCCACAAAAGGATTGGGCTACCTTGCTGCACTTTATTTACCGTTATCGTTACTTGCTCGTTACAAATTACCTTGCTATCAAACTACTTGTTACCGACAATTTCAGTGCTTGCAGAAATTGCCTTGCTGAAAACCACTTGTCATTTCCTTGTGCTCCTCGCTGGGTTCGACACTCTTACTTATCAAATGGACTATGATTGATACCCTAAACTTGTGGGTCATCAAGGCTCTTTTCTGGCGCTGTTGCCGGGGAGTGAAGCGCTCTTGGTAAGTGGAAATTGGTAAGGAAAAATTATTACTACGTGCTGGAATTTATTGTCACTTATTACTATGAAGAACCATCCTTTGAGGGGTTTGTTCGGGGTATCTTCACCTTGACCGGAACCACGATTAGTTTCCCCTCAACCTACTGCACCTATTGAAAATATTGGTTATGAAATTCCTATGGGTATGATAGAACAACTGCTAGCTAATCCTTATGCAGGAGATGGAACTGAACATCCTGATATGCACTTGATATATGTGGATGAAATTTGTGGATTATTTAAGCTTGCAGGTTTATCCGAAGATGAAACTAAGAAGAAGATTTTCCCTTTATCTTTAAAGGGAAAAGCATTGACATGGTATAGGCTATGCGATTATATCAGTTGAAAATGGAATTTCACCAAAAATATTATCTTATGCATCTAGTCCATCATGATCGGAATTACATATATAATGTTTGTCCTCGTGAAGGAGAAAGTGTCGCTCTAGCTTGGGGGAGTCTTAAGTCAATGATATATTCATGCCCCCATCATGAGCTCTCGAGAGAAATTATTATTTAGAACTTTTATGCTCGGCTTTCTCGTGATGATCAATCCATGCTTGATACTTCTTGTGCTGGTTCTTTTATGAAGAAGACTATTGAATTCAGGTGGGATGTCTTAGAGAGAATCAAACGCAACTCTGAAGATTGGAAACTCGACGAAGGTAAAGAGTCAGGTATCAAGCTTGAATTTGATTTGTTAAATATTTTATGAATACCCATGCATTTCAAAAGTTTAGCACTAAATATGGACTTGACTCTGAGATAATAACCTATTTTTGTGAATCATTTTCTACTCATGTTGATCTCCCTAAGGAGAAGTGGTTTAACTATCAGCCCCCTATTAAAGAAGAAATTAAAGAACCTATAATAGCTAAAGATGAAACCATTATTTACAATGTTGATCCAGTTGTGCCTACTACTTATATTGAAAAACCACATTTCCCTGTTAGGATAAAGGAACATGCTAAGGTTTCAACTATGGTTCACAAAAGTAATATTAGAGCACCCAAACCTGCTGAACAAATCGAAGTAGAACCTAGTGTTGCTATGGTTAAAGATCTTTTGGTAGAAAATATTTATGGGCATGTTACTTATTTCTGTGATGAAGCCGCTAGAATTGCCAAACCCGATGAAAAAGATAAACATAGACCTGTTATAGGCATGCCTGTTGTCTCAGCCAAAATAGGAAATCACTTTTATCATGGTTTATGTGATTTAGGTGCTAGTGTGAGTGTTATTCCTTTTACCTTATACCAAGAAATTATGAATGACATAGCACCCGTTGAAATAGAAGATATAGATATAGATGTTACTATTAAACTTGCTAATAGAGACACCATCACACCACTAGGGATTGTTAGAGATGTTGAAGTCTTGTGTGGGAAAATAAAATATCCTACTGATTTTCTAGTTCTTTGTTCCTCACAAGATGACTTTTGTCCCATTATCTTTGGTAGGCCTTTCTTGAACATTGTCAATGCTATAACAAGTATCCTTCAAATTCCCTCCTCCCCTTTGATTAAAATTGAGAACTTTATTCTCAGGGGTACATATAGTAGGTGAAGAACTAGCTATAGCGATAAGATAGGCAAGCAAGATCTCAAACAAAAGGAGCAAACGAGGAAAGGGTAAACAAAAAATATTTTTGTATTTTTGCAAAAATGTTTTAGAAGTGGGGGAGATGAAAACAAGAGGCAAATGGAAAATAAAGTAACTGCAAGGAGATGAGAGTTTATGCGTGGGAACCTGATAGATGTTGATAATGTCTCCCTAGCAACGGCGCCAGAAATTCTTCCTGATTGCTTGTATCTGCATTGGTAATTCCCCGAAGAGGAGAGGATGATGTAGAACAACAACGGTAAGTGTTTCCCTTAGTTATGAAACCAAGGTTATCAATCCAGTATGAGAACCAAGCAAAACTACGTAAACAGCACCTGCACACAAACAACAAAAACTTGCAACCCAACGCGTAAGAGGGGTTGTCAATCCCTCCTCTATATTGAGATAGATTAAATTGTATGAGTTTGGATAGCAGATCTAGCAAAAACAAATAATAAAATAAAGAAATAAAAAGTGCAGCAAGGTATTTTTGGATTTTTCGATTAATATATCTGAAAATAATATGATAGGAAATAGACCCGGGGGCCATAGATTTTACAAGAGGCTTCTCTCGAGAAAATAGCATACGGTGGGTAAACAAATTACTATTGGGCAAATTGACAGAAGAGCAAATAATTATGATGATATCCAAGGCAATGACCATGTATATAGGCATCACGTCCAAGATTAGTAGACCGACTTCATCCTGCATCTACTACTACTACTCCATACATCGAGCGCTATCCAGCATACATCTAGTGTATTAAGTTCATGGAAAACGGAGTAATGCAATAAAAACAATGGCATGATGTAAACAAGATCTATTCATGTAGGAATAGACCCCATCTTTTTATCCTTAATGGCCATGATACATGTGTGTCATGTCTCCTTCTGTCACTCAGATTGAGCACCGCAAGATCGAACCCATCACAAAGCACCTCTCCCCATGGCAAGAAAAATCAATCTAGTTGACCAAACCAAACCAAAGTTTCGGAGAAGAAATACGAGGCTATAACAGTCATGCATAAAATAGTTCAGCAAAGACTCAAATAATATTCATGGATAGATCTGATCATAAACTCATAATTCATCGCATCCCAACTAGCAAACCGCAAAAAGTCATTACATCAAATAGATCTAGAAAAAAAATAGGTTAGTCCCAAAAAATGATATAAAGTTGCTAGTAAATGAGTATAAAACATCAAAAAATTATACTTTAATAGCATGGAACAATAAAAAATTATAGATACATTGGAGACGTATAAAATGCCATGTCACCAGGCTTGCTAAGCTAAATTACCACTTGTCCCAAAAAAATCAAAGACAAATTCAAATTTAAATTTGCATGTGAAATTATTATTTTTACGAACAACAAAACAAAAATGATCGCATTATTCTATAAATCCCCCTAATCATTTTCATGTTGAAACCAACCTCATTTGAGTCACAAATAAATTCCTAGGGAATTAATAAGTGGTCCAAAAGCAAATAAAATGGAATTTTCAAAATAAATAACTATTTATACAATTCAAATTGACCTCAAACTTTGTGGGCCTCTTGAATATGTTACATAGTATTTATGTGCCAATTGTCACATTTAACAAAAATAATTTAGTTGCTAAATTTAATAGAAAAATAAATATAAAACAGAAAAGATAAAAGAAAAATAAAAGTCCCTGTTGTGCACTTGGGCCTCAAGTGCACAGTGAGCCCCGGCCCACCAGGCGCCCCTATCTCCTCCTACCTCTGTTCACAGAGGCGCGCTAGACGTGCGTGTGACGTCCATGCCGCCGATGCACACGCGGCATCCATCCGCGACTCCCCGCGATGGATAAGGTCTACCCCAAGCCACCTGGACAACCCTAGCACACTTCCCTCCCCTCTCCTCGCACGCTCCACTCAATTCGAGAACACCCGAGCGCTTCCATCATCGTCGACGGGCCGATACCGTGGCCAGTAGCCACCCCACGTCGTCCCACCATGTCCACGAGCTCCGCCTCGCTCCTCTACTCCTACTACGCCGAACGGCTCGAGCTGGGCGCCTCTACATCGCTAAGATCGAGCGCTCCTTCCTTCTTTGGTCGCCGTCGTCTGCCGCTCGATTTGCCCATCGCTGACAAGCTCGAGCCTCCCCGACCCCCCATGAGCTTAGCGATGTTGTCGCTGCTCGAGTGCTCCACTGTTGCCGCCGCTTGTAGCTAGCCCCCCCCCCCCCCCCCCCCCGCGTGCGTGCCTGCCTTCGCCGGCCCGCGCTCACACGTGTGCGCTCCCGGGCTAGGCCTCGCCCCGCCTCTGCTGCTCACCCTCATCGTCCCCTTCTGTTGCTGCTGTCTTGCTACGCTGCTGCTTGAAGTTGCCCCCCGCGCGCCCGCTGACGCCATCCCGTGCCATGTTCCACGCTCGCCGCTACTCCTTGTCGTGGCAGCCGGAGCCCTCTGCTCCCGTGCGCGCCCAGCCACCGGAGGGGCACGGCTTGTGCCCTACCAAGTGGGGCCCGACCCTTGTTTAATTAGCAATAGGTTTAGATTAGGATTTGTTTATTCCTTAGTTATCATATAGTCAATGACATGTGGCCCCACTAGTTTAAATTAGTTTAGACTAATTAATTTGCCCCTATGACACTGACAGGTGGGGCCCATTAACCCCTGATGACTAGTCAACATTGACTCGTCAACTGCTGACGGGGCTAGTTGACTGGGCCCCTAGACCCCACTGTCATACACTTAGGCTAGCCCACTTGTGGGTCTAAAAATTCATCCGCCATATTTTAATATTTGATTTAACTAGATAAAGAAAACTAGTAAATGTTATAAACTTTGTAAAATCGTAGAAAAATATCCGTAACTCGGATGAAAATAATTTATATATGAACGTTGATCAGAAAAATAAGACGAATCTGAATATGACATCCACATACCTGCCACATGCCTCTAGCACTGCAAACATGGAACCTTCCTCTCCGGTTCGTCTATCCGATAGCTACCTAAAGCTGGGAAAATATTAATAGATATTTTCCTGCTACGTCTCTAACGCGTAGCACTGCATTAGGTCACCCCTAACACAACATATTGTCATGTCATGCATTGTGATGCATTTGTTTGCTTTATAGTTATTGTCCCCCCCCCCTCTTCTCTTAGGTACACCCCTAGACTGACGCTGCTCCCGAGTACGACTACACTCCTGATGACCAACCCCTTTCAGTAGAGCTTCCAAGCAAGCAAAAACCCCTTGATCATTCCTATATTGCCCATTCTTTCTCTCTCATGCTTGCATTAGAATTTGCTACTATTGTTCGATAGCTCCTGTGTTGATGCATAGCGTGCTTTTGTAACCTGCTATTGTTACTTTACCTGTTATCCGATATGCTTAGTATAGGTTGGTTAGTGATCCATCAGTGACCCCTTATCATTATTGCCCCGCTTTGTTACCGATGACTCGATCAATGAGATCAACGAGCAGAGACCGACACATCACCGGCACCTCCCCCTTAGTTGTACGACTCTGCAGAGCTACGATGAGTGCCGAGGGTGATCGTATCCCACTTACGATGATATCTCTGTAGTGTAGCACCTCATGCGTGGATTACTGAGGGTGATTCCTCATTCACCACTCCCGATGATGACTCTATCGTGCAACACCTCAAGTGTGAACCCTTCGAGGCTGAT
The DNA here is from genome assembly GCF_003073215.2 of Triticum urartu. Taxonomy (NCBI): domain Eukaryota; kingdom Viridiplantae; phylum Streptophyta; class Magnoliopsida; order Poales; family Poaceae; genus Triticum; species Triticum urartu. The sequence goes on along the minus strand of NC_053026.1, from coordinate 178,493,017 downwards.
TCCTACAAGGTCACCTTGAGGGTTACATCGAGTAGGAATCCAGTGAGGGTGATTCCTCAGATTACCACTTGATGTTACGGACACATAGTTACTTTAACCTTCACCTCAGTCCTTTGTTGAAGTCGGGTTGACCCAAGGGGTACCCGCGAGAGTTATGGAAGTCGGGTTGACCATGAGGGCCACGAGATAATGACACGGCACGACTGTCGATGTCAAAACCGGCGGATCTCGGGTAGGGGGTCCCGAACTGTGCGTCTAAGGCGGATGGTAACAGGAGGCAGGGGACACGATGTTTACCCAGGTTTGGGCCCTCTTGATGGAGGTAATATCCTATGTCCTTCTTGATTGTTCTTGATGATATGAGTATTACAAGAGTTGATCTACCACGAGATCAAGGAGGCTAAACCCTATAAGCTAGCCTATGGTATGATTGTCTGTTGTCCTATGGACTAAAACCCCTCCGGTTTATATAGACACCGGAGGGGGCTAGGGTTACACAAGGTCGGTTACAAAGGAGGAGATATACATATCCGTATTACCTAGCTTGCCTTCCACGCGAAGTAGAGTCCCATCCGGACACGGGACGAAGTCTTCAATCTTGTATCTTCATAGTCCGACAGTCCGGCCAAAGGATATAGCCCGGCTGTCTGGAGACCCCCTAATCCAGGACTCCCTCAGTAGCCCCTGAACCAGGCTTCAATGACGATGAGTCCGGCGCGCAATATTGTCTTCGGCATTGCAAGGCGGGTTCTTCTCCAAATCTTGAATATCTGTCAAGTAGTGTCCGGCTCCCATAAATGTTGGAATTCTTGGCTTCTGTGCCCAATAAGGGCCATCTTCCACGCGTCGAGCGAATGTGAGGAGCCAGGGTGTTTTTACATTCGCCCCCTAGCCAGGTAAATAAATGGTCTATTAAAGGGATGGGGATTCTTAGATCCAATCCATACCATCCTCCCACGGCGAGAATCCATCGGAGCGTGCTCGGAAAAAATCCATTCCAACATGGCGGACCACCGCAGCTCCTTCTCCCGCCCCCGTAGCCCTAAGCCCGGTGATTGGGAGAGGTGTTCCATCATGCACAGTCGATTAGTAGAGCTGCAGACTCAGGGATTTCTCCCTCCAGCGTATATGGTCCCCGTCCGAGTCGGGCTCGCCACTTATAATGGCGGGGAGCAAGCGGAGAGCTTCCCCAGCCCCTCTAAGGGGGAGTCGGTATGCCTCGTCCCTTACTTACTAAGGGGACTCGGATTTCCCATCCATCCATTCCTCCGCGGGCTCATGGAGTTCTACGGCCTCCAACTGCATAATTTCACCCCGGCTTCCATACTACACATCGCCGGTTATGCTGCCCTTTGTGAGCTATTTCTGGGTTGCGAGGCTCATTTCGAGTTGTGGAAGAGGTTATGTTGCCTTGTGCCCCGCACACAGAAGGGGTCACTTTATCAGGTGGGCGGAGCCGAAATATGGCGCATCACCGAGACCGGATACCTATCCGGCACTTCGAAGAAGACGTCCGAAGACTGGCCTTCGGAGTGGTTTTATATGGAGGACGTTCCCCTTCCAGACCCTGTTCGGTGGGGTCTTCCTGAGTTCAACAATGCTCCTCTGAAGAAGCACCGAAGCTGGTGCCCACGGAGTCCCCAGGAGGAAGACAACGGAGAAGTCCTTTACCTGATGAACCGGATTAAAGCGCTAGCTCAATCAGGATTGACAATAGTCGAGGTTATGTCAATATGCATAATGCGGGGAGTGCCGCCACTTCAATATCGAGGGCACCCCCTGTGGTGTTTTAACGGGGAAGATGATGCCACCCGCTGCGGGCGTAAGGGATCGGACTCCGCTGTTGCTTTAGCAAAAATTATGTCCGAGTTGTTCAAGGGAGAGGAAGAGGAGTTCATCCGTATCAAGCCACGGGATGGATTCTCCATGTACAACCCTCCAAGCTGGGTGAGTTGTACCTCTTTACTCTCATTCTTCCCGCATTCTTCGTCGTAGGTACTCACCTTGCCATTTTACGGCAGGAACTGCGAAAAGCTGTAAGGGAGGTCAACAGCCCATCTCCACAACCAAAGGACCCTGGCCGGGACCTCGGTCCCGGACTCGAAGAGGATCCGAACATATTCGTGGAGCTGATAGACAGGCAATTCTATCAATTGAGCTGCGATGACGCCATGGTGGCCATAACGGCCGACTATCCCGGACTGCTCCCTGCGACGCACGTAAGAAAAACCAAAATCCCAGCTCCAAAAATAGGATCCCCTTTTAGACACTATACCTACCGTACACATATGGTGTTTCACAGGGAAGGCATTCGGAACGCCGTGCCGAACCCACGGCAACTCGCCAACAAGAGGCACCGAAGCCGGGTAGGCCAAAAAGGAAGGTGGTCAGGACGGAGACGCCGGAGCAGAGGTATGACACAAAACCTCGCTCCGTGGTTGTCATCTTTCTCAAAATGTAATGATGTCCATGTTTCTTTAATAGAAAAAACACCCGCCGGACTATATCCGGAGAGGCTGCCGATCACGCCTCCACCAGTCGGGCTCCAGGGCCGGACATAGAGGTGGAAGCCAACATGGGGCGGACGCCGGATGCTCCTCCTATAGAGGATGCGGATAGACTATCCGCTACAAATTCAGAAGTGGAGAGCTCCATGAATCACAGGCGTCGCCGGGCCATACTCCGTGACGCTTGTTTCTCACCAGAGGCATTTGATGCCTTCAATTCCGGAGACGCATACATCCGTGCTGCTCAAAATGGTCTAGCCAGAGCCACAGACCAGTATGTAAGGGATATACGGGTAAGCAAATCTGACGATCATATGTATCAGTAGCCCCTGAGACTTGAAACAGTTGACGCAACTGATTTAAGGATCATTATTTGTGCAGGTTCTTACGGAGAAGAATTCCCAATTGTCTCAAGAGCTGGACGAGTGCAAGGCCCAGCTGGAAGCCACTGTTGCCGCCTTGAAGGAGTCCAAAAAGGGTCCCCATGGTAACTCTTTTGTCTATTGCAAAGAATATGGGTACCAGATAGTATCGGCATGTATGCACACCTAACAATAGATGTTGCAGGTGGCCCCAGAGTGAATCCGGAGGCCATGGAGGCGGATACGGCACGTGAGGATCGACAGCAAAATGCTGGCAAGCGCGTGCTGACACGAGTCAGGCGGGAGAAAAATGATCTCCAAGACGCCAATATCCGGCTGGGCGTGGAACTGAAGGATGTCCGAGCCCAGCTTGCGAACTCCGTGAAGGAGAATAAACGGCTTTGGCGTGGCATTTTTAGTAAGTGCTTGAACGAACTTTTTAAAGGAGTTCGGTGAGGAAGCCTGCTAACAGCGTTATGTCTGTAGGTATGCTGACGGGTTGTCCCGCGGAAGAGATGCCCGGTGAAGGAAATATGCCCTAGAGGCAATAATAAAGTTATTATTTATTTCCTTATATCATGATAAATGTTTATTATTCATGCTAGAATTGTATTAACCGGAAACATAATACATGTGTGAATACATAGACAAACAGTATGTCACTATTATGCCTCTACTTGACTAGCTCGTTGATCAAAGATGGTTATGTTTCCTAACCATAGACATGAGTTGTCATTTGATTAATGGGATCACATCATTAGGAGAATGATGTGATTGACTTGACCCATTCCGTTAGCTTAGCACTTGATCGTTTAGTTTGTTGCTATTGCTTTCTTCATGACTTATACATGTTCCTATGAATATGAGATTATGCAACTCCCGTTTACCGGAGGAACACTTTGTGTGCTACCAAACATCACAACGTAACTGGGTGATTATAAAGGTGCTCTACAGGTGTCTCCGAAGGTACTTGTTGGGTTGGCGTATTTCGAGATTAGGATTTGTCACTCCGATTGTCGGAGAGGTATCTCTAGGCCCTCTCGGTAATGCACATCACCTAAGCCTTGCAAGCATTGCAACTAATGAGTTAGTTGCGAGATGATGTATTATGAAACGAGTAAAGAGACTTGCCGGTAACGAGATTGAACTAGGTATTGAGATGCCGACGATCGAATCTCGGGCAAGTAACATATCGATGACAAAGGGAACAACGTATGTTGTTATGCGGTTTGACCGATAAAGATCTTCGTAGAATATGTAGGAGCCAATATGAGCATCCAGGTTCCGCTATTGGTTATTGACAGGAGACGTGTCTCGGTCATGTCTACATAGTTCTCGGACCCGTAGGGTCCACACGCTTAACGCTACGATGATAGTTATATTATGAGTTTATATGTTTTGATGTACCGAAGGAGTTCGGAGTCCCGGATGAGATCGGGGACATGACGAGGAGTCTCGAAATGGTCGAGACATAAAGATCGATATATTGGACGACTATATTCGGACATCAGAAAGGTTCTGAGTGATTCGGGTATTTTCGGGAGTACCGGGGAGTTACGGGAATTCGTATTGGGCCTTAATGGGCCATACGGGAAAGGAGAGAAAGGCCTCAAAGGGTGGCCGCACCCCTCCCATGGGCTGGTCCGAATTGGACTAGGGAGGGGGGCGCCCCCTTCCTTCCTTCTCCTTTTCCCTTCCCTTTCCTTCCCTCCTACTCCTACTACTTGGAAGGGCTCCTAGTTCTACTAGGAAAGGGGGAATCCTACTCCTGGTGGGAGTAGGACTCCCCTAGGGCGCGCCATAGAGAGGGCCGGCCCTCCCCCTCCTCCACTCCTTTATATACGGGGGCAGGGGCACCCCAAAGACACAACAATTGATCTCTTGATCTCTTAGTCGTGTGCGGTGCCCCCCCTCCACCATAATCCACCTTGGTCATATCGTAGCGGTGCTTAGGCGAAGCCCTGCGTCGGTAGAACATCATCATTGTCACCACGCCGTCATGCTGACGAAACTCTCCCTCAACACTCGGCTGGATCGGAGTTCGAGGGACGTCATCGAGTTGAACGTGTGCAGAACTCAGAGGTGCCGTGCGTTCGGTACTTGATCGGTCAGATCGTGAAGACGTACGACTACATCAACCGCGTTGTGCTAACGCTTCCGCTTTCGGTCTACGAGGGTACGTGGACAACACTCTCCCCTCTCGTTGCTGTGCATCACCATGATCTTGCGTGTGCGTAGGAAATTTTTTGAAATTGCTACGTTCCCCAACACCCGGGTCTTCGGGTGATCTTCTACCAGAGCTCTCACAACTGCACGAACAAGTTCGGCAGGTGATGCAGGTTATTGCTCAAGCCTTGTGGCCATCTGCGTCCCCGCCAGGAGGCATGGGGGAGCTTATAGAGAAGCTCAAGGGAGCGCGACGGCGCTTTCGATTATGGAAGATATCCGCCTGCCGACAAGGTGCAAGGGAAGCCTGGGCTATGGTGAAGACACGATATACCAACGCGGACCCAAACCACATGGCCATAGTTGGACCTGTGGGGCCCGATGGGAAAGAGATCCCTGTCAGTTTAGTGTATGATCAAGTAGAATTAGCCGCAAAGTATTCCCAACAGGATTGTAGGCTAGACAGTCTGTTGGATGGTATAGAAGAAGAATTTAATCAGTCTTAGTGACTGTGTACTTCAAGTGACATATGCAATGTCCCTAGCCGGATTGTAAATCATTTGTCATGGCGGACCTTTTCGCTTCGACCTCTGGACCCGATAGTCCGGAGTGTATCCGAATACCCACTCGGTTATGTAAAAACCGGGGTATGCGAGGAAACCAGGCGTAGGGGTCATAAGTGCTTGAATAGACAAGTACCCAACTAGCTATATTATATTACATGGATAGTAAGAAACATCTTTCAGGGAGAATAGTTTCGTTAAGGGTTCCTTTCCCTGGGTACGCATGCCCTAATGTGCATGTCTGAACTACGAGACGCAGGCTAAAAACATCTGGGGGCGTGTAGTAATTTAAATGAAAATCATCTTTTATTCACCGACTGAATATTCCCTTAAGAACGCTAGCTTTCGGCTTCACCCAGTCTGAGGTACACATCCGGCTGACCCGGCAGTAACAATCGCAGAGGTGCTCCCCTTATGCCCTAGCCGAATTAACGGGAACGTAGGGCATAAATACAAGAGCCAGGCAACCCAACTTGGCCAAAACTTTAGTCATATCGATGCATATAATGGCGAAAAAAGGTACATGCGGAAGAATAGCACATGTGCGGGGCATAAAGCCCGGAAGGGTAATTAGATTGAGCTTCTGTATAAGAAGCCCCCAGGTATATTGAGCGCGATTAGCGCGTCAAGATTGTGTAACCAAGACACAAGTGTAGCCCTTTAGGGCCTTGAAGAGAAAAAAGATAAAGAAAGAGAGAGAAAACAGATGTGTAAAAAATTGATGGAGGTAAGGAGACGAACATAGAGTCCGACGCTAGGCGTAGAATCTTTGGAGTCTGGCTGCGTTCCATGGGTTTGGCTCGAGTCGATTATCCAATGCATCCCGCAGACGGTACGCTCCACCGGTCAGAACCTGGTTGATAATGAAGGGACCTTCCCATTTGGGCTTGAGCTTGTTCTTTTTCTTCTCCGGCAGGCGTAGAACTAGTTCGCCAACTTTATAGGTTTTGGCCCGCACTTCTCTGCTTTGATACCTTCAAGCCTGTTGCTGATAGAATGCAGAACGGGCTTTTGCCACGTCGCGCTCCTCCTCCAGGGCATCCAAACTGTCCTGCTGATCGAGCTCGGCCTCTCTTTCTTCGTACATGCGCACTCGAGGTGAGTCATGAATTATGTCGCAAGGCAACACCGCCTCAGCGCCGTACACCATAAAAAACGGTGTGTATCCGGTAGTGCGGTTCGGCGTGGTCCGCAGCCCGATAGTACGGAGTCGAGCTCCTCTACCCAATGAGTGTCTGATTCCTTTAAGGATCAGACTAATCTGGGTTTAATGCCGCTCATGATAAGACCATTCGCTCGTTCGACTTGACCGTTAGTTTGCGGATGATAGACAGAAGCATAATCGAGCTTGATGCCCATGTTGCTGCACCAAAGTTTCACCTTGTCGGTTGTAAAGTTCGTGCCGTTGTCAGTGATGATGCTGTGGGGGACGCCATAACGGTGTACAACCCCGGATATGAAGTCTATCACCGGTCCGGATTCAGCCGTTTTGACAGGTTTGGCTTCTATCCATTTGGTGAATTTATCCACCATGACCAGTAAGTATTTTTTTCTTATGGGTTCCCCCTTTAAGGGGTCCGACCATATCAAGCCCCCAGACCGCAAAGGGCCAAGTAATGGGGATTGTTTGGAGGGCGGTAGGTGGCATGTGGCTTTGGTTTGCAAAAAGCTGGCAACCGACACAATGTTGTACCAGATGCTGTGCATCTGCCCGGGCCGTCGGCCAATAAAAACCTGTACGGAAGGCCTTGCTTACAAGGGCCCGGGCTGCGGCGTGGTGGCCGCCCAGTCCGGCATGGATTTCTGCCAAAAGCTTCCGCCCTTCCTCTTCGGAGATGCACCTTTGAAGGACTCCGGTTGTGCTTTTCTTATAAAGCTCTCCCTCGTGGACTTTGTAGGCTTTAGATCGCCGCACTATGCAACGTGCCTCATTTTGGTCCTCGGGTAGTTCCTGCCTAGTTAGGTAGGCCAGGAATGGTTCTGTCCACGGGGCGATGACGGCCATTATCACGTGGGTTGAAGGTGTTATTTCGGTGGCAGAGCCTCCGATTGTGTCAGAGTGTTCGGTATCTGGGGTTGTGGTCGGGTTTGGACTATTTTTGCCGGTGTCCCCTTCCCATACCACGGATGGTTTAAACAGTCTTTCCAGGAAGATGTTCGGTGGGACGGGGTCGCGTTTAGCACCGATACGGGCGAGGATGTCCGCCGCCTGGTTGTTTTCCCGAGCCACACGGTGGAATTCAAGCCCCTCGAACCGAGCTGACATTTTGAGAACGGCGTTGCAATATGCCGCCATTTTCGGATCCTTGGCATCGAAGTCTCCATTTATTTGGGATATTGCGAGGTTCGAGTCCCCACGCACCTCTAGGCGTTGGATGCCCATGGAGACTGCCATCCGGAGACCGTGTAATAGGGCCTCGTATTCGGCTGCGTTATTGGAGTCCGTGTATAGTATTTGGAGTATGTATTGCACTGTATCTCCGGTGGGGGACGTCAGGACGACGCCAGCCCCCAGACCAGCCAGCATTTTAGAGCCGTCGAAGTGCATGATCCAATTGGAGTATGCGCCGTACTCTTTAGGGAGTTCGGCTTCCGTCCATTCGGCGACGAAATCGGCCAATACTTGCGACTTAATGGCTCGTCGTGGTTTGTATGTTATGTCGAACGGGAGGAGCTCGATGACCCATTTGGCAATCCGGCCTGTGGCATCGCAGTTGTTTATTATGTCATTGAGTGGTACTTCAGAGGCCACCGTGATTGAACACTCTTGAAAGTAGTGTCATAATTTCCGGGGTGCCATGAATATCGCGTATGCTATCTTTTGATAATGTGGGTACCGTGATTTGCATGGAGTGAGGATGGTGGATACATAATATATCGGCTTTTGAAGTGGGAATTTATGTCCGTCCATCTCTCGTTCGACGACGAGCACTGCGCTTACAACTTGGTGAGTTGCTGCTATATATAATAGCATTGGTTCGCCAAAAGTTGGCGTGGCCAAGATTGGGTTGGTGGCCAGGATGCCTTTTATTTCTTCCAGTCCGGCCGTGGCTGCGTCTGTCCACTCGAAGTGTTCGGTACGCCGAAGAAGGTGATAGAGGGGAAGTGCCTTTTCTCCTAATCGGGAGATAAAGCGGCTTAAAGCCGGCACACATCCAGTTAATTTCTGGATTTGCTTGAGGTCAGTTGGGATAGCCAACTGCGACAGGGCTCGGATTTTAGCCAGGTTTGCTTCAGTTCCTCTACTGGAGACGATGAAGCCCAGGAGCTTTCCGGCGGGAACGCCGAAAACGCATTTTTCCGGATTGAGCTTAATGGCGTATGTTCGGAGATTGGTGAACGTGAGCCTCAAGTCGTCTATTAAAGAGTCGACGTGTCTGGTTTTAATGACCACATTGTCAACATATGCCTCCACAGTCTTACTGATCTGCTTTTCCAGACATGTCTGGATCATGCGCTGATATGTTGCGCCGGTGTTTTTAAGCCCGAAGGGCATTGTGTTGAAACATAAGGGGCCGTATGGCATGATAAATGCCGTTGCGGCTTGATCAGACTCCGCCGTCTTAATCTGGTGGTAACCGGAGTATGCGTCGAGGAAGCACAATGATTCGTGTCCCGCGGTAGTGTCGATGATTTGATCGATGCGAGGGAGTGGGAAGGGATCCTTTGGGCAAGCCTTATTAAGGTCTTTGAAGTCGACACATAGGCACCAGGATTTGTCCTTCTTTGGTACCCTCACCAGGTTTGCCAGCCAGTCCGGATGTTTTATTTCTTTAATAAATCCGGCCTCCAGTAGTTTGGCCAGCTCCTCTCCCATGCCTTGTCGCTTAGGTTTAGAGAAACGCCGAAGAGTCTGCTTGACCGGCTTGAATACTTTTAGAATATTAAGGCTATGCTCGGCCAATCTTCGTGGGATTCCTGGCATGTCTGAAGGATGCCAGGCGAATATATCCCAATTCTCGCGCAGAAACTCCCGTAGTGTGGCATCTATAGCGGGGTCTAACTGTGCCCCAATGGATGTTGTTTTTGTGGGGTCCATTGGATGGACTTGGAATTTAACTATTTCGTCCGCTGGTTTAAAGGAGGTGGACTTGGATCTTTTGTCTAGTATCACGTCGTCCCTGTCCACCGTGGAGCACAGCGCGGTTAACTCCTCCGCCACAAGGGCTTTGGATAATGCCTCGAGGGCTAATGCGGCTGTTTTGTCTTCGGCGCGGAGTGCGATGTCCGGATCACTAACTAGAGTGATGATTCCATTGGGTCCGGACATTTTGAGCTTCATGTACCCGTAATGGGGTATGGCTTGAAAAATCGTGAATGCCTCCCGCCCTAGAAGGGTGTGGTATCCGCTACTGAACGGGGCCACTTGGAATGTAATTTCTTCGGACCTGTAATTCTCCGGTGTGACGAATACCACATCAAGTGTGATTTTCCCAGCGCAACGTGCCTCCCAACTAGGGATGATTCCTCAGAAGGTCGTACTGCTTTGCTCAATACGGTTGATGCTATTTCCATTTTTTGGAGAGTTTCCTCATAAATGAGGTTTAATCCGCTGCCGCCGTCCATGAGCACCTTAGTGAGCCGAAAGCCGTCCACAATTGGACTGAGGACCAAAGCGGCTGGTGTTCGGGCTGTTTGGAATTTAGGCTCGTCACTGGCATTGAAGGTGATAGTCGTGTTGCTCCATGGATTTATTGCTGCCACATGGCAGACTTCGGCAAGGCTGCGGAGTGCTCGCTTGCGCCTATTATTTGAGGCGAAGATCTCGAAGACCGTCAATACTGTATTGTTATCCGTGGGAAGGTGCTTTGAGGTATTTTGGGTGAGGAGATCCTCACCGCTTTTGGCCACCTGCCGGAGTACCCAACATGCTCTAAGGCTGTGTGTTGATATGGTATCCGCTGTACTATGGATTTTGCAGGGCCGGTTAAGCCATCCCTCCAATACGGTTCCACGCCCTGTAGTGGGCTTTTGCTTCTTTGTAATTGAGTCGGGTGACTTATGAGAGTGCACCCTTTTAGTCCGTACTGGGGTTTTGTCAGAGCCGGATTATCCCAAAATTGCGTTTGGGTTTTCCAGGTACTTTCCATCGCATAGTATTTCCGTACTATGGCCGCCAAGTCATCGAAGTGTGCTATGTCACGGCGACTTATGGCATTGAGGACTCCCTTGTCCGTGCAACTGTTGCAAAAGAATGAAATTGCGTCTTCCTCGCGACAGTCCTTAACCTTGTTCATTACAAGGAGGAATCTGGCCCAATAGTGATGTACTGTCTCTTGGGGCGCTTGCCTAATGTGGGAAAGATCGTTTGTATCTGGGTGGGTGGGTGGATTTAAGTCTAGACCTTGACCCAATCTGTGGTCCCGGGGCAGGGGAGTTTCCGATCTTGGAAATTCGGGCTTCAGGATGTTGCCCTGTGGGTTCGCTATGCGGCCTGATTCTGGATTCAGGGTTAGGGCGGTGTCCTCCCGTGAGCGAGTATCCGGCTTGGGGAGCTCGGGAATCCGGACATAGTTCGTCCTCAGGATAGAGGGAGAATCGCTGCATTGCTCCTCCACCACCGCTATCTGATGGGTGACCGGCGGAGAGTTAACCTCCCTTTGGTCGGGTTTAAGCCCGATCCGATCGTAGTCCGTAGTGACTCCCAGAGCGGCGATGCGATCCAAGAGCTCGTTCAAAGAGGAGAGCTCCATCGGATCCATCAGCTCGGCAAATTTCGAGCCGATGTGAAGGCTATTTTCGATGACCCGAGAAGTCATCGTCGGCGCCGCGGCCGAGCGGGCGGTCATGACAAAGCCGCCTAGTCGGAGAGTTTGGCCTACAGCCAGGGCTCCCCCAGAGGTGATGTTGTCCTTGAGAACGAGGCGAGCCATCCTTCTTATGATGACGACACAGTGGAACTCTCAATGAAAGCACCAATGTCGGTGTCAAAACCGGGGGATCTCGGGTAGGGGGTCCCGAACTGTGCGTCTAAGGCGGATGGTAATAGGAGGCAGGGGACACGATGTTTACCCAGGTTCGGGCCCTCTTGATGGAGGTAATACCCTACGTCCTGCTTGATTGTTCTTGATGATATGAGTATTACAAGAGTTGATCTGCCACGAGATCAAGGAGGCTAAACCCTAGAAGCTAGCCTATGGTATGATTGTCTGTTGTCCTATGGACTAAAACCCCTCCGGTTTATATAGACATCGGAGGGGGCTAGGGTTACACAAGGTCGGTTACAAAGGAGGAGATATACATATCTGTATTTCCTAGCTTGCCTTCCACGCCAAGTAGAGTCCCATCCAGACACGGGACGAAGTCTTGAATCTTGTATCTTCATAGTCCGACAGTCCGGCCAAAGGATATAGTCCGGCTGTCCGGAGACCCCCTAATCTAGGACTCCCTCAGCGACCGGGCAGGCAGACCGCCCTAGAGAGGGATGGGCCTGGCCCTTGTCGTAAGTCCGGGAGACGGGGCGGCAGGATCACCGATCGTCTCCGCGCACTCCCAAGACACTAACGGGTTTGGATATGTGATCTGAGTAGGCCTCTGGCCTTTTCGCACTGACCACCACGCGGGAATAAGTATGGGAACTCGGCGTTGTATGATTCTTCCAAAAGATCTCAAACGTTAGCAGTTAAGCGGTGCGCGCCTGGTTGGACGGTAACCACATGCGCTTGTATAAGGGGGTGGGTCTGCTCCAGGCTGCGTTCGCAATGCGCAGGATTGCAAAGGACGATTGGCCCATGACCCCTTCGCATTTAGGATGTAGATCGGCATGTTGGCCTCTCAGTCGAGCCTAGGTAGGACTATGGTTTGTCAATCAGCCGAGGCTAGGCATGACCAAGAAAAGTGTGTCCGACCGGAGTTAATCGATCATGTTGGGTAAGTTGGTGCACCCCTGCAGGGAAGTTTATCTATTCGAATAGTCGTCTCCACAGTAACGGATGCTCAGTGTTGTATCCCGGTCTACTACAACTAGAACTGAATACTTGTGACACTAAATGGATATGAGGGCTCCGGGATCGCCTTCTCATAGGGAGTAGAGGAAGGATTTCTGAGTGTTACTAAACTATACTTATTACTATATGATATGTTACTCTACTCTCTTCTGTTGCTACAAGACGATGCAAGAGGCTAGTCTTCGTTAGGCTAAGTATTCCCTTCTATTCTAGCATTTCTACAGTATAGTCCACAGATACAACCCCTTCCCATTGATATTGATGCATACTTAGTATAGATCTGATGTAAGTCTTGCGAGTACTTTCAATGAGTACTCACGGTTGTTTTGCTACCATTTTCCCCTTTACCCGATTGCTGCAATCAGATGACGAAGCCCAGGAGCCAGTTGATCCCGCCAACGACTACTACTACCCCGACGGCGCCTACTACTACGTGGAGACCACCTACTTCTATCTGGAGATCACCGACGACCAAAAGTATTTAGGAGGCTCCCAGGCAGGAGGCCTGCGCCTTTTCAATCTAGATACTGTTTTGCTCGGCCTTCTTAAGGCACACATGTTATCTTATGTCTGTACTTAGATGTTGTTTCTTCCACTGACTTATGTCTTCGAGCCTTTGTGGCCTTGACTTGTAATATAAAGTTGTATGACTTTAATTTGTGTTTAGAGTTGTGTTGTGATATCTTCCTGTGAGTCTTTGATCCTGATCATGCGCATTTGTGTGTATGATTGGTGCACGATTAAGTCGGGGGCGTCACACCAGGTACATGAGACGTTGCATCGAAGCGAGGCGAGGACCCGGGTCCGGATCCATGCACGATAAAGATCGGTGGCTTGGAAGAGGGTTGTGTCTAAGTGCGGCCAGTGCGAGCAAATGGTTGCTATGATCAAGGGGTTGTAACCATTTTTGTGATGTATTCATACTTAGATGCCTTTAATTATAGGTCGAGTCTAAGAAACTAGTGTTGCCAACTATGTGATTTAGGTGGAGTGTTACTGTTTCGATGGTTCAGGGCATCTGTCGTGTGGATTGCGGTTGGCCTTACTATCGATTGGCAAATAACAATACATATTATTTTTTTGAAAATGTGCAGCAATTGCTGGCTATTTCATTGATTCATAGCAGGGAGACAAGGTGATAACAAAAAGGGGTGTCGGGTGGTCAGAGACCAAGGATGAAAAGAAAAGAACATGAAAAAAGACACCTAAAAGTCGATAATCTCATAGCGGTTCCCCGAAGGGGCTCTCAATACATTTTTCTCCGGCGAGTCTCCATAGCTCCATTGAGTTTCTTATTTCCCTCACAATGTCAGTGGTGGAGGCGGTCTTGTTTTGGAAAGTGCTTCTATTCCATTCGCGCCAAATCTCCCAGCATGCTACCAGCAGTATAGTTTTTGCTCCTTTCCTCGCCCTTGGTGCTGCCTTGTTGGTGATTTCTCTGATGATCAGCAACGGCCGTTTCTGGCGCCACTCGTCCTACGGCGTGAAGGCGGAGCAGCCGCGCCATGATGCCACCTGTTGCCACACGCTCCATGCCGTGGGGCATTCCCAGAAGATGTGCTTGCTCGTTTCAAGACTCTTGTGGCAGAGTTGGCAGAAGTATTAGTTCGGCCAGCCCCGGCGTTGGAGTCTGTCATTGGACCAAACTCGGTTCTACATTAGCAGCCATATGAACATCTTGATCTTCCCTAGAGCCCAAGTCTTCCATATGATGCTATCAAAATACGATAGGTGCCGGCCCTGGAAATGCATTTTGTAAGCAGAGTTTGATGTGTATTCCCCCTTCGCCTCCAGGTTCTAGCGTATTTGGTCCCTTTCATCTCCATTTGGTATGATGTTTTCCTCTCTAATTCTCCAGTGGAGACGCATGAAGTCCTGCAATAGCTGGTTGACATCACCATGCTCTACGTCTTTGATCCAAGTGGAGTTGTGTAGCGCTTCATAGACTGTCCTGTTCTTGCGCCGGGAGTGGTGGAACAGTTTTGGGTAGCTCTGAGCAAGGGTTTTGGGTCCTAGCCAAGTTGATTTTCAGAAAATCGTTGTCTTGCCATCACCAACTGTAACCGTTGTTGCTGCAGCAAATAATGCTATGTCATCTTCATCGCATGGCGGTGGTGTGCCTACCCATGGTCTGTCCGGGTCCTTCCATGCAATCCATAGCCATCAGAGTCAGAGGGCTCGGCTGAAACTTTGCAGGTCAAGGATTTCGAGCCCCCCCCCCTCCCTCTCTGTTGGGGCACACACCGTTGGCCAGTTAACCTTGCAGTTGGCCCTGTTATCTCCTCCTCTTGCTTGCAAAGGAATCTTCTCCTGCACTTGTCAATCTCCTTCAGCAGCTTTTGTGGCACCCGCGGTACTGAAAGAGCGAAAGTGGGCATCGGGCTGAGCACGCTTCGGACCAGCACTCTTCTGTTGGCAAAAGGGAGAAGCCGGCCCTTCCATCCCGCTAGTTTGGCCCTAATTCTATCGATGAGGAATTGCAGATGCACTATCCTAAGCCGCGTAGTCGTCAAGGGAAGGCCTAAATATTTTATGAGGAAGGAGGTAATGGATCCGCCAAAACTACCAAGGATCTCAGAGAGATCAATGTTCTCGCACCTGGTCGGTGTTGTTGATTTTGCCGGGTTGACATGCAGGCCCGTGGCGTTTCCGAACTCACTTAGGATCTCCATGATGGTGTCTATTTCATGTCGGTCCGGGTTTGCGAAGATGACCGCGTCGTCCGTGTAGAGGCTGACTCTGAGCTTGATCTCACGGCCTGGCAATGGTGCAATCGGGTCTTGCTCTACCGCCGCCTTCAGCACTCTATGTAGAGGGTCGATGGCCAGGATAAATAAGAGCGGCAAGAGAGGGTCACCCTGCCGCAGCCCTTTGCAATGTCTAATCCTTGGCCCCGGAGTGCCATTGAGAAGGAAGGTCTACGAGGAGGTGGAGAGGAGGAGAGCAATCCAGTCTCGCCATCGCGAGCTAAAACCTAGTTGTTGAAGCAGCTCTAGCAGATATTCCCAAGAAACATTATTGAAAGCCTTTGAGATGTCTAACCTGAGGAGCAGGGTCGGCGTCTTCTTTGCATGAAGGGACTTGACGCAGTTTTACACGTAGAGGAAACTGTCATGGATGCATTTGGTTCGAAGGAACGCCGTCTGCGCCTGGGAGATCAAGTTTTGGATCACCGTTGCTAAAGGAGGGAGAGCACTTTCGAGATCAATTTGGCTATGGTGTGTATCAGACTAATGGGCCTATAGTCTGTGATTGTGGTTGCATCGTCTTTCTTTGGAAGGAGAACTACGACAGCTGTGTTGAGCATCTGGAAATTGCCCCCAACGAGATGGTAGAACTGGTGGAAGGCCACCATGATATCCCCTTTTAGGGTTTGCCAACAGGTTCTGAAGAAAACGCCGGAGAAGCCGTCTGGGCCAGGGGATTTTTCCGCCGGCGATTGCTTGATTGCTTGCCACACTTCCTGCTCAGTGAAAGGGTTGTCGAGCCCGCCACCTTGTACCCTTGGCATGTCGATGTAGCTCCAATCTATTGTGCTGGCTCGGCCCTGTCTAGTTCATAAAGATCGGTCGAAGTGGTTGTGGACTAGTTCCTATTTTGCATCATGTGTTGTGGCAACTCCAGCCGGTCCTTGCAGCGAGTGCATTAAACTTTTCCTGTGCCTGGCATTGATCTTGGCCTGGAAGAAAGCCGTTTGGGCATCGCCCGCTCGCAGCCAGGTTATCCTAGACGCCTGGCGCTTCAGAGCCCTTCCCACTGCCGCTAGCCCTAGGATACGCAGCTTCAGAAGTTTTCGCAGATGGAATTCTCCCTCTATGAGGGGCTAACATTCTTGTGCAATGTCCATGCGGAGAACAACCATCATGGCAAGCTGTTGTTGTAGTTTTGCGTCACTAAACAGCGATCTACTCCAGATTTTTAGGTCTCTAGCCACCCAATGCATCTTGATGTTCAGGCGAGCAAAAGCACAAATGGTTGGGGCGGGACGCTGCCATGCTCTCTCTACAGTCTCGTGAAAACGAGGAAACCTTGGCCAGAAAGATTCAAAACGAAAATGCGGCACCTGGCGAGGGGCTGCAGCTGTCGCGAGGAGCAGCGGGCAGTGATCCGAGCATGAGATGGATGTCGTGTGCAGCATGAAATCTAGGAACATGCCCTCCCATTCCACCGTGCAGAAGAACTTATCTATGCTCGCAAGAGTTGGGCCCTCGCGTTCGCTACTCCATGTGAAACGTCTATTTTTGCATTTAATCTCTCGCAGACCACCGACGTCGATTGCCGCCCTAAATTTTCCCATGATCCTCCTATTTATGTTGCTATTGTTCTTGTCGCGGGCCTCGTAGATAATGTTGAAATCTCCATTGGGGAGCCAGGGCTTGCCCTGAGGAGGGGCGATTCTCACCAATTCTGCCAAGAAACTATCTTTTCGCGCCCCCTCACATGGACCATAGACCGTTGTCAGCCAAAAACCAGACCCTGGGGAGAGGATTGACACTTTGGCCGTGATGGAGAACTCGCCAATCGCATGAGACTGGATGCAGACTGAGGTCGAATCCCAGAAGATGGCAGCGCCTCCTCTTGTGCCATTTGCTAGCAAGACGATGCAGTCGTCAAGTCTTTGCCCCCCCCCCCTATTTCCCTAGCGATCGCGGCCGTCCACTCTTCTAGTTTGGTCTCCTAAATGCAAAGAATGGCGAGGTGATGCGTGTTTGCAGTGTCGTGTACTACAGAGCGCCAGACGAGGTTGTTTAGGCCCCGGACGTTCCAGCTCATGATCAAGCAGTTTGTGCTACTCATTTGGAGCCTAGTTTATCCTCTTGGGGCAGGCCATGGAACGAGCCAGGCATGGACGACGACGACTATGATTTATTGAAAACAAAGACAGGTACACAATCCCTCCATCCGGGGGTTACCGGCTGCCACCAATAGGCCCAAAACCCCGCCGGCAAACAGCTAGCAACCGTGCCCAACTACTGCTACAACTCGCGAGCCCTAAGGCTGACATACTACAACCTAACTTCACCCAGCCCATGGCTGGTCGTCGTCGACTACAGTAGTGAACTAACATGGGGAAACTGGGCGGCCGGAGGCCTCTCCATCAGGGCCTAGCAGGCCAGCAGCTGCCTTGAGGGCATGGGCCTCCAGGCGGGTCAGCCGCGCGATCGCTGCGATGTCATCGTCCGTCAGAGGCTCGTCAAAACGGCGGATGAGCGCCTCTGCCGCAGCCACCGTCATCTTCTCCTTCGGTCCCAGGATCCCGAGGCCATGCACGAGGCGGAAAGTGGCCCTTTGCGCGTGGGGCACCGTCGACGGGTTACTTGCTTGACGAGCGCTGGCCCTGACAGGAACAATGATCGCTCTGGTCTTGGGGGAGCTTTGTCTCTGGCTGGAGGCTTGCCGACCACCGGAGTAGGCACGCTAGTGAAGAAAGGGAGGGCTGGCGGTCGGGGCACCCCTCTTCCTCCGTCTCCTCCAAGCTGCAGCTCGGTCACTTGCCTGGTCACGCCCCAGCTGGAGCGCGTGTGAGGTCGTGGTGGTGGGGGTGTGGCGTGCCAGGGACAGCGCCGGCCCCATGTCCAGAGACGCCCGCTGGCGCCATCTTCCTTAGTGAAGCTGAGCGGCTTGTTCAACTTGGCCGCGATCACCTCATCAAGCCCCGAAGCCATGGCATCAGGCCGCTTGGGCGGGGTCAGCTGCTTCTTGGCTCCTTCAAAGAATTCGGGCACTGGGTCGTCCGCCGGGGCTGAGGAGGATGTAGCAATGCATATTCATCTTACATTTCCATCTAAATGGCACATGTGGTTAAATTAAACAAAACGGGAAATATAGACGACCCAAGAAAGCCGCACATGTGCGTGAGTCGGCGAGGACCCGCAGTGGCGACTGGCGATTACCAAGAAGGCAAAGGCCAGGTAAATGCGCCGCGCGCCTGGGTGTGCAGCGAGCGGCCAGCCATACGTAAGGTTGTGCCTAAGTGCATGCAGTCCGAGCAAACTGTTGTTTTTTGAGACAATGGGCAGCAGCCTCTCATTCATTCCTTAATTGTCCAGTACACATAATTGCCCTGATAATCTCAGGAGGCTCATCTAACCAAGAGGATCCATGGTCATGTTCTGCCGACCTGGCCAGAACATGGGCTGCCTCATTACATACTCGACTAACATACTTAAAGGTACATGATACAAACTTTTTGGCTCTCAGTTTAATATCATGAACAATGGCACCTGTCGAAGTCCTATCCTGCCCCTGCTGTTGCAGCTTATTAACAAGTGAGAGACAATCAGACGCAATTTGAAATGACTGAACTCCTATGCTTTCGGCAAGCTTGAGCGCCTGAAGAATGGCTACTGCTTCAGCAACTTCAGGACATTGCACATGATCAACAGAGCCTCGACAAGCAGCCTGCATAACCCCTAGATGATTACGCATGATAACACCATACCCAGCTTTTGAAGTACTGGAGAAGATCGCAGCGTCTACGTTGATCAACATTAGTCCCTCTGGTGGCGGAGTCCATTTCTTGACTGACTTCAAGGCCTCACGCCTACTGACGCCTTCAGATCTGACATTGTTCAACAAGATAAAATCAATGTAAGCTTTAATCTGTCCGGAAACACGCAGGGGATGAGGTAAGGCCTCACCATTTCGGCACGAATTCCTATTGTCCCAAATGTGCCATAAAGCTACTGCAAATATCATGGAGTGGATCTCCGAGGCTTCAGATATCCAATCCAACACCCATTGCCTGATATGAGAAAAGTTTTTTAGATTCAGGCAGATACCATACTCCTTTTTTAGGTCCTTCCAAATTTCTTTAACATATTCGCAGTGAAGAAAACAATGTTCAACATTCTCCATGCGGTTACAAAAATAGCAGCCATACCTTGTTGGAATCGACCGCACCTGGAGTTGAGTTCCCGTGGGTAGACAGTTGTGGGATATCCTCCATAATACAACCTTCATTTTGTTTGGGCAGTTGATCGCCCATAATTTCTTCCAGGCTATCTCCATAATTCTTTGTTTTGAAGATGCTCCCTTGCCGTCAAAACTTTGAGTTTTCCAGAACAATTGTGATCTGGCTAGATTAAGCAGACCTGACAGAGTATATCCCATTTTTTGTGTACGGCTAAGAGGGAAAATCATTGCAGCCTTCAGAGCTTATGGGAATGCTGAGGATCTTCTTTGATATTTCTTTTGAAAAGAATTCTCTTACTGAATTTGTGTTCCAATGTTTCCCATTCTCCTCCATTAGAGCATTAACCGTTTGGTTGTCAGAAAATGCATGAGAAGTATTTAAAGTGCCAGGAGTCACCTACGGTATCCAAGTATCTCTAAGGATTTTAATGGTCTTTCCGTTCCCAACTCTCCACATGATACCTTGCTGCAGGAGTTTTTTACCATGCATAATACTACGCCAGGTATATGATGGTGATCTTGGGCACCGAGCCGACCAGAAATCCCCGTCTAGCAAGTAGCGTCCCTTCATCACCCGTGCACACAGCGACTGAGGCTCCGTTAGTAGGCGTCAACCTTGTTTTCCGAGCATAGCTTGGTTAAAGATTGCCATGTCACGAAAGCCCATGCCTCCCAAATATTTTGGGGTGGATAACCAATCCCATGATCTCCAATGAACCTTCTTCTTCCCATTTTCCATTCCCCACCAGAAGTTGCATATAGGCTTCTTCAATTTGTTGCACACTCCCATGGGAATCTGAAAGCAGCTCATCACATATGTGAGAATCGCTTGAGCTACTGCTTTTAAGAGGACTTCTTTCCCAGCCCTGGATAGAGGCCGATCACTCCAACCATTTAGTTGTTTCCAAAGCCGACCAGTGAGAAAGTTAAAGCTATTCGATGGGGAACGTCCCACCCACATCGGCATGCCAAGATAAGTGTCCTGCAGTTTATCATCTTGTATCCCAACATTTTGTTTTATTCTATCTTTCACTAATTCCTCACAGTGAGGGCCAAAGAATATGGACGACTTTTGCATGTTGATTCTCTGCCCAGAACCATCACAATAGATATGTAATACAGATTTAAGCGCATTAACACTTTTATCGTCTCCCTGATGAAGAACACGCTGTCATCGGCAAATAGGAGATGTGAAATAGAAGGGCATGTTTTCCCATTGCGAATACCTTTCAACTCCCCTGATTCTTCTTTTTCCGAGTCGCAGAAACCTTCTGGAATGTCATGGCCCATAAGAAATCCTTTTACAGCAGCACATATGTCTTCTTCCAGTAGGTCCCAATGTTTTTGATAAAAGAGTGCCGGGAAACCATCAGGCCCTAGGGCCTTAGTAGGTCCCATTTGGAAAAGAGCAGCCTTGATTTCATCATTTGTGTACTCTCGACATAGGGCTTCATTCATTTGTTCAGTAACTTTCTTTGGTATAGCTTCAAGTACTGCATCAATTGAAACTGAGGGTTCAGAGGTGAAAAGTGAGGTATAGAAATCATATACCATGCCTTTGATGCCCTCAGAGTATTCACATCTAGATCCATCAACTTTACGAAGAAATTTGATTCTGTTATTTCTTCTTGCTGAAGCTCGAGCATGGAAGAAAGAGGTATTACGGTCTCCTTCCCTGAGCCATTCTACCCTTGACCGTTGTCTAGCCATGATCTCTTCTCTTTCAAACAACTCACTCAGTCTCTTCTCTATATTTCTTTCTTCGTCTGAGTTGTTGCACACAATATTATTTCTACGGATACTAGTTAGCCTTTTCTCTAGTTTCCTTATCTCCTTTTTAATTGAGCCAAAAGAGACTCTGCTCCACTCTTGCAAGCTGCATGACAATTTATTAAGAGCAGACCATGTGTTATCTATAGAAGTAATGCCTCCTTTGTGCACCTTCCAATATTCCTCAATCATATGATCATAATCAGAGGCTCTCATCCATGCTGCTTCAAACTTGAAGGACTGTTGGATTGGTTCATTGCGGACCTTTTCATCTCTTCTCGCTATTGTCACCAAAATGGCATAATGATCCGAAGTGGTGGTGATGATGTTCTCTACTGTGCAATCGTCAAAAATCTGCATGAAATCCCCATTGGCAACAACCCTATCCAATCTGACCCTGATATTACGTTTGCCCTCTTGTCTATTCAGCAAACTGTTGTCGTGATCAAGGGGTGGTTACCAGAATTGTCACGTATTCATGCTTAGACACCTTGAATAATAGAACGGATCTGAACTGACCAGTGTTGCTAACTATTACTACATAATGACCGCTAAGATATATGAGTAATGGAACTTATCATCGTTGGTAAATATACAAGGCAATTACAAACGCGATAGTTCCATCCGACCAGGGTCGCGACAATAAGTTGGTGGCATGCGCGCGCACGACCCTCGGCACGACCCAGCCACGCGGATGGTTTGTTATCCCCACTCAGGTACGTCGACCTGTTTCTTTCACAGAGAGAGGGAGAACAGACAGTCACATAGGGCAATATGTCATGGTGCAATGCATCGAGGGTGGCTTCTCCACAAGGAGCCCGACAGCAAGCCTACAAGGGAGCCCAGAAGGCCCAACAAGGAGCCGGCAACAGAAGAAAGCCCGGGGAATCAGATAGATGCCTAAGGATCATCTTGGACCCTAGTTTAAGATGCCAGCGGACAAGATTGAATCTCCCTCTTTGTAAAAACCTAGCCCTTATTGTGCATATAAGAGAACGGCTCTCAAGTAGATCTAGACTCCCAGTAGCATGTAATCCCTCGCACGAGGTATATCCGCCATGAATACAAACATAAAACATGATGTAGGGTATTAGTCCTCATCGAAGGCTCAAACCTAGGTAAACTATGCGTGCGGGCTCGGTTCTAGTACTAACAACCTTCCGCTCCGTCAGTTGGCATGCCTGGCACGGGCTTCGCTATTTGGAGAATAGACCGAGATCGAAGATCTGTGTATGCCCAACGACTTCATGCCACACGAGGCCATGGACTGCCCCAACCACCGACCGGGCCGCCATCCGCCAGATCCAATCGAGCCTCAATCTACCGCCATAGCCGCCGCGGTGCACCCCACCATGTGGCTGCGTGCCACGCCGCCTAATACCCCAGGAGCCATTGCCAAAGGAACCTTAGGAGGCAAGATGCCCACACTCTCTGCCGGCAGCAAGGAGGGACAGGAGGGCTACCAGCGGCTAGGGTCCCCTCCCCATCACCCACAGAAGAAGGGAATGAGAGCCATTTTCAAAAGAAACACCTGCAAGTGTTTGGTTCGATGAAAATCTCCAGGCTTTATTGTCCAGTTATTGCTAGCTAATAAGGCTCTATCTGAATTGGGGAAAAAAACATCTCTGCATTTCAATTTGACACTAGGCAAACACGATAGGCAGATGTCATCGAATGCTGACGGTTTGTGTTACAACTGCATTAGCTTCTAGTCTATGTTTTCAGTGCTACTCGAAATAATTAAGTCACGGAGCTTGCTGCCCTGTACATGTTTCTACTACAGTCCTAATGTTGTGAGGTACAACATGCAGCATACAAGCTACAAGCCTGAAAATGACCAGGTTGTCAGTAGATCTGAAAATGATCAGGTCGTTGGCTATTGGCATAGAAGCTTGACCCAGAGAGCTACTGACATGGCACTAGGTTGCCATCTGTATGTACATCACAGCAACCCCCCTGGAACATTCGCTCTCGGGTCTCTGTTCTGAATTGATTGGCCATTGATAACCCGGAGCAAGAAACAAAGAATTCTTCCCACGTATATGAATGGTACTTGCCACCATGCTTCAGGTCTTCTTCAGCTAATGCACGAGGGGTGATCCACCATTTCAGAGGGCGGCTGATCTTGCTGCCGAGGTGTGCCAACTTCCAAGAAATCCTCCGCGTTGATGTCGATTCCTTCCCACTCCACATCTGCTGTATTCAAGTTAAGGAGTCCAATGGTTTCACATCATAACATGGTATGCTATACTACAGCATAAGCACATCACAGGTTATATAGACTGTTAGAAAAAGGATACGTGCTGTCTTCCACATGTCAGTAATGCTAACCCCTGTGTCTGATAAGAGCCAGTAATCCGCATCAGTCTGCACAAAAAAATGGTTCTTGTTTTATGCAGTGCTTATCCAGGAAATTTTAGCTAACGATGGCAATAGTAGGGTATGGGTGGGCACAACCTCCTTCTGCCCAAAGCCATACCCACATAAACCTTCTATACCCACTCACTTCAATACCCATGGGGCACAAATTGGCACCCATGCCTATAACTATCGGGTATCCTATACCCAATGAGTATCCAGTGGGTACAGTATATAGCATTTGCATTCAAAGTAAGGTCGGGAAATGAGTCTATAATTCAAGTGATGATGGGTAGTCTAGCACTGGCGTGACCTCCGGGGTATCCATTGGGTTACACATGGGTGCAATTTTATACCCATGCTCTACCCATATATTTTATGGGTATGGATACCCATTACCCATGGGTGCAAAGTTTCACCCATGCCCACTGTTTTCAGTTAGGGTACCCATACCCATGGGCAAAACTGCCATCCTATTTCCAAATGAGCTCAACTGTGATATAAAAGATGCATCCATAGCAGATAAAAGTGCATTCTTTACTTTCTTTAGAACTAATTTGGGTATTCCTAATATTGGTCACGAGATGCTCCTCTCTCCATGTGCTTGAATCTCGCAGTTTATCAGTTTTTCAGGGTTAATCTTACAATTATCAAAGAACAGGTGGTAGAATGAAAGAATAAGTAGCAGGACTTACAAAACACTAAGCAGAACAGAAAATACCAGAGCTAATTGTATAGGACAAGAATGACATAGTGAAGAGGAAGTAGTGAAGTTGAGCATTTGGTGCAAACACGTATTACTATAGTTAGAATAGGTTGTGGCCAAATTTACTTTTAGATAAATATGCTGCAAAAATTTATTGCATGGAAGTGAACTTACATCAAGTTCAGAAGGGACAATCTTCATCATCCCTCCAATATCCTGTGTAGTAGGAGCGTCAGGGGGCATTATCAGCCCTTGTTGAACATTCTCCATCTCCACATCTTTGTTAGATCCTGTAGCGAGTGGTGTCCTAGGATTCTCTAGATAATTCATGCTTATTGTTTGTGCAGGCCTTGGAGGAGTCTCCATGCCACTCATCTCCTCAAATTGACTTAAAAGAAATAGATAATGATATTAATATTCGCATCAAGTTAGAGCTCTAGATTCTGAAGTTTTGATGCTAGGGATGTTGAATGGGCATATACCTAACTAGGTACACATCTATCGGACCCATAGTGCTTCTTAGAACAATCCTATATCTCCTTTGAGGATAATCATTCACCTGCATGGGAACCGAAGATGCCGTCATTAACAAAATGTAGTATTCATCTAAGTCCTAAAGGTGACAAACATATTGTTAATACTCACCTCATCAGGATCTGGGACTTCAAGCGTTGTACCATGAGGTGCTTTTATTGCGATTAGTGTCTGATTCTGCAAATTAAAGCACAGTACTTTTAATTTACTTGATTTATAGAGATGATACCGGTCATTTAACAAGTATTGCTAGAGATCAAAAGGTACCTGAAAGCATGGCAAAGACTTGATATCATCTTCTGTGACATACAGCCATCTGTGGGAAACGAGGTGAAAGAATAGATTATAGACTTGCATTAAAGTCCTAAAAGTCTTAAGTAACTATACGACAAACATAAATACTCTTTTAGGGAGGAAAGGTGGGCCACTTACTTTTGGTTATTTTCGTCTTCAGTGAGCTCTCTTAACTTGTCTCGCATTTCACTGGAAGAAACAATCAAGTTAGTGAAAGAATAATAACATCAGGAACTTAAGTAACTCGTCGCCAACCTTATTTGTCCGTCTAAGCTATGCTCTTGCAGTGTGAGGGCTTCAATATCTCCCTGCAGATGACAGATATAAAGAATCATAATTTTTGAGAGCTGAGGAACTAAAGAATCTCCTTGTCCACAAATCATGTTGCATGTGAAGCAACATTTGTCATAACTAAAACGGCACAAAGCATGATACCTGTAAAATGGACATATCATCGCTAACTTCACCTGGTCGAGAGTCATCGATTCCTCTGCAAAAGAGCATACATAATGTAAGTGATGACCACAAAATACAAGTAATAGATATGGACACAGGATAACTTACTTCCAACGAATGTTGTTCTTAAGCTTCTTTTCTATCAGCCCTATTCCTTCGAGGACATTAGTAATGTCATATATACGTCTTTTTTGTACCTGCACAAAGGCAGCACATTTACATGACTAACACTAGAAAGGATCTCTTGAAACAAGAGAAGCAAACTACCAACCTCTAGCGTTTCTGCAGCATTATTCAAATCAACCATGCCACCAGGTGCACCCTTTAGCAAGTTCAGGAACTTTTTTGTCAATAACCCTAAATGGACAACATCAATAAATGATGATCAGCTAACAAGCTACTGATAAAATACCAGTCCAGAAAAACAATAGTCCAAAATTGAATGTTCCATCTAACCTAGGGAGCTATCATAACGGCAGCCACCAACAGGAGTAGCTGGATTGCCCGGAGAACCTAGAAATAGTATTAACATGAGCGACTTGGTCAAAGATGAATATGATTCATGGCTGACTGAATCCACATCACTCACCGGAAAACAAAGGGGTCTGAGGACAAGATTTCTGGCCTTTTGCAGCTTTAGGCTTGGCGGACATTTTAGAACCTTTTCCCGAAGGTGGTGTAGGAATTGGACTGTTTGCTGCATTAGCATATCCAGGGCTCATCATCCAATCATTTGATTCAGCTACCTCATTGTCTTCTCTGTTGTGTTTCCGCTTTAACTACAAAATGAAACACTGTTATTAGATTTATGAGAAAAGCACGCATTGCATCAAAAGCGTTAATGAAAACTGAATGTTGGTTAACAGGTGTTCTCCAAGCTTTCTGCAACTACTACAAGAATGCGGCGTCGATAAAGCATGTAAGGTTCAAGAGAATCGGCCAAGGGGGAAGAGAGCCATAAGCGAATAGGGTTCTGGAACAAAATATTTATAAAGTGTAACTGTTAGTAATGGATCCTAGGGAAGTTAGTGGAATATGATTTGATAGTTTTATAGCCTGGATTTGCACTTGTTAATCAATAAATTAAAAAAGACTCCGTATAAATAGGCAAGTCATAACAACTGTCATGAAACAGTAACGGGTTTTTTCAGTAAGAAGAAAGTGTTTTTGTTAAGTGTATATTATCTCTGTAGCTCTTTCAGTAAATTAAAATGTTCTGCCTGTTTTCACACAGTGTGGGGAATTTAGCTAAAAGATGAAACTCATAACATAGTCTGCACTTCAATTATGAGAGTTGTGGAGAATGTCTTAGCTTTGGGGTTTTCAAGCCAGCACAACATGTCACACAATCTAATAGCTTGAGCCACTATAAGTTGCAAGGAGCAGAATGGAGTAAGTCGCCAATTGAGAGCAGCGGGGAACATTATATGCTTTGTAGGAGGATGGCGCATATGAAAGTGTGACTAGGTAGAAATCAAGTTAAGAAACATGGGCCTTCCCATAAAATCGTATCGATTTCCACATAGTATTTAGTTCGTTCAGATTCCATCTTAGACACTCTTCTAGAAATAGCGGAACGCGTCGTAAATAAATGCTTTGTTGGACTGCGCCACAACCCACCGGGTAGCAAAAATTCAGCAATTTCGCCTCCAACACATCCAAAGACAACCATTCCCCTCCACCCCAGCTTGGCCGTTCCCAAATCTACAGTGACATGCTCCAGCATTGCTACGCTCGATCTACTGCGGCGGCTCAGATGAGCTCCCCTCGTGGCGAGCGGGACCGGTTGCGTCCTAAGAAGCGTCCAACTGAAGAACCGAAACAGTGAATCTATCGAGAAAGCTCCTTGACAAGCCCACCCCAACTCACTGGCGTCCTGAGGACGACGGCCTCCGTCATCTCGGCGGTGCCGCCGCCGTCGGCCGGGCCGAAATGGTGGTACTCGCCAGGCGGCGACCCGAACGGCTGGTAACGCTGCAGCAGCACGCGCGCCGCGCCCTCGCTGCTGGTCCCGCCGGCGGCGGCCGCCATGGTGATCCGAGGCGCGGCGCGGCGCGGCGCGACGGATGGATCGGGCCGGGCGCGGGGCGGGGCGCTTAGGGTTTGGATCTGAGGATTTTTGGCGGCAGAGGGGGAGAAAACGAGGGAAAGGAAGGGTGGAGGGGGGAGGAAGGGAGGGAAAATCGTGGTTTCGGTAGTGGAGGATGAAAGTTATGGCCTCGGACAGATGATGGGGGTACTGTTTTTGAGGACTGGGACGGGAAATGTAAGCGGTCATTCTTTTTTACATCTTCTTACGAGTGTTCGATTTATGATCACTCGAATGAAATAAGCCTTTGGCTTCTTCACTGGGAGAAGTGTGAGCATCGAACAAGACTGACTAGCGGTGTACTGGTACAACAGGAAAACGAACACATTCTTGACACGTCATGTGGCCTGGTGATTCTAATGTATCATGGGAGATAAAAGTGAAACGTGGCAGCAGGGAAAACGTCTCTGTTGAAAAAAATTAAAGCAAGGAAAACGCCCAACTGTGCGGGGCCCGGGTTCCGTGGAGAGATGCGCGCGCTTTTATTTTCCCGCCGCGCCGCTTGTGGCCTCCCCCTGACACGTGGGTCAACCGCCAGCTTGAGCGCGCGCTGGCTCTGGTTTTTGGCGCGGAGACTCCTGATTGGTTCAAGCCGGCGCGCCCAGGCTTAAATGAATGCGCTCGACATGCGACATGCTTTAGGACATCTCTGGACCGCAAATTTGCTCAGGTATCTATTCACGGTCAGGGATTAGCCCGCATATGGTCGGAGATCATTTCGCATATATTTCAAGCCGCATTTAAACTAGACGAAGTACTTCATGTAGACCGGTCAATGTTCATCAAAATTCGGATAAAAAATAGCACAAAGTATCCATAAATGGCATACAAATAAGTCTAATATAACAATGCCTCAAATTCGACGAGATAAACCGGATGTCCAACAAGTTTTTCATCAACGCATCATGTCGTCCCACACATACTGCCCCTTCAACTTCAACCAACATTGTGTGTATGTAAATGATCGTCCCTTTGTCATGTGGTACGTCACAACAACGCGTGTGGGCTACATAATATGTAGACCAACATTGAGTGAATGGATGATTTAAACAAGTCGGGCAAGAAGAATCAAAATTTACGATCTCCTCATGTGCCGCTTGCACTGGCCACCTTGCCTCCAGCTGACCAACCACACAACAAAACTTGATGACGCTGGTCTCGATAGCGTAAGCGATACGATAACGACCTCACATTGCGTTGTTGGATGATGCGCATGTCGTAGGGCGCATTATGTTTTCGTGTGTGAAAAAATTCTTGCACTTGCTACCAGAAAGTCCCATGTCTGCTCCTGCCTATGAAATCCACGGATATGGTCAACCACGCATCGCACAACAGCTCATCCTCCGTGGTCGAGTACCCCCCCCCTCCCCCATTGTTCGAACTCTGAAAAACGACATGGCATCTGAAATTAAGCTAACTAGCATTTAGCCGAACACCTGCTGGGCGTGGTGTCCGTCATGGAGGTCGTCGACAGGGGAGCAGAGTGTACCTGGTTACAAACGGCTCAAGGGTGGACGATGCCGTCGTAAAGGCAAGTGGGTGTGTTGGTGCTGGTTGCGAACGTCTGGCAATGTATTTGTGACGACTGGAGAGGTACAGTGATGGCGGCAGAGGTGGAGGGTGCGAATGCAAAGCAAAGGGGGGAAGAAACGGAGTGGAAGGAAATGGGACTGGAAAGAGAATTTAGTAGGCCTTGGGTGTCGGGTCCTACGTGGTTGTTGTCTGGACTGCCGCAAACTCTTCCCACCACTTTGTCTCCATTTTACGGAAGAAAGCACGTTCAAACCGCCGAGCAAACCGATAGAGGCCCACGTTAGATGACACAACACACCCGGACCGCACGGTCCAAACGATTGCGGCCGGTTTGAGAGTCCGCGTTGGAGATGCCCTTACATGTAGACAAAGCTGCTCGTTGCATCCATGTTTAATTAACCTTTGATCTATTACTCCCTCCGCTTCATGAATATAAGATGTTCTAATTTTTTTTTCTAAATCAAATGTTTTTGGTCACTCGTTTTGATCTGTATATAATTCATATTGAAACATCCACATCGGGATTTGTGAACGAAGATAGCACTTCAAATGATCTGCCATGGCAACATAGAGAACATAAAAAATACTTCCTTCATCCATGTGTATAGGGCGTATAATAAAAATCAAATAATAAAAGAGTAGAAGTCATCGTGCATATCCCATTCCTCACTCGCCTCAAACAATCATTTCGCTCTTTTAAAATAAATCATTCAACACCCAACAAACCCCCCTCAGTTTGATTCCATACGCCCTCCAATGAAATTGGATAAACCATCAGGAAGGAGATCAGGCGTGGGGGCATTATTCCTAGTAGGGGTTACAAACGGTCTTGGAAGTGGATGTTCCGCCAAGGCCATGCGCTTCCGACCAGCAGCAACATTGACAAGCAAATTCTGCAGCTTCAGACCTCAATCCGAAGGATGCACGCGAGCAGCAAGAGACCGTCTTTAGTCCATCCGTATTAGGGGAAGATGAGAGCACCTACAGTCGGATGCCTCAAACCAGTCTCGAACGTCGGGACGGGAGGACCGGTGACTGACCGGTCAAAAAAACCTGACCCACCCTGTCGCCTTAAACTGGTCTCAAACTCGTAGGTTGTCCGACACCCCTCGTATCCAGCCTAGATGTAGAGTGGGTATGAGGCGGCCTGGGCACGTCCGCCACGTTAGCCCCGCCCACGTTGGCCCGCACCTACCCCCACAAAAAACCCATCCAGATCGAACCACTAGCCTCACTTCACTCTGCTCTTCTCCGTCTCTTCTCCTCCTTTTCTCCAATCCATTAATTTCGGTGAGCATGTCCAGCACCGATAGCCAATCTAACCGGGACGCATTCCTCCATGATGCATCCAACAACAAGGAAGAGTTGGCCCTCCACATCGCGTTGTAGCAGTCACGGGTGGACACCAGCGGCGGTTCCGGATCATGTGCTCCGCCGCCTGTCACCCACGGTCGCAACACCGATGCCGAAGCTGGCCCTTCACTCTCATGCTCAGCTCCGCGCAAGTAGCTCAATCAACGTCGCCCCTCGATCGACCTCGCCCCTCTGGCCGCTGGTCCACAAGGGCAGCGGTAGATTTTAGTGCCCGCTCTGTCGGCGTCGTGGATGCGCATGCTGGAATCAGAGGCGCATGCCACCTGTCGCGGTAAGCAAAGGGCAAGGGATATGGTGGTCGCGCAGTCCTCCCGCCGCTGTCGTCGATTGCCAGCTAACGGTGTCCTGGGCTAGGGGGTCCTAGCCCAACCGGACTAATGTATGGGCCGGACTACCAGCCCATTAAGGAAGCAAGACTTTGGAGACCCTCGAAGTATGGCGGCCGAAGACTTGGCATGTACTTCAAGTATATTTAGATTCGGCACGTGAATCCTTAGATGGAAACTGACCAGGTGTAGCCCTAGATACCCCTGGTGGCTATATAAACCAGGAGATTTAGCCCGTAGAGGGGACCCATCCATACACCCTAATGCGGAGCATCATTCCATCATCCCCATGGACCCGATGTAACGCCCTCGATGCTGCTATATCTCCCACGTGTCGAAGCACGACTTAGAGGCATAACCGCATTGAAAGCAATGTCGCAAGTGAGGTAATCTTCACACAACCCATGTAATACATGAGGGAAAGAGATACATAGTTGACTTACAATCGCCACTTCACACAAATACATGAATAAAGCATTACATCAACCAAATACAATCAGGGCCCGACTACGGAGCCAAAATAAAAGAAGACTACCCCAAATGCTACACAGATCCCTGATCGACCCCAACTGGGCTCCACTACTGATCAACTAGAACGAAGCAACACAAAGGACAAGATCTTCATCGAGCTCCTCCTTGAGCTTTGTTGCGTCATCTGCACGGTATCATCGGCATCTGCAAACTGGTTTTTGAAGTATTTGTGAGTCACGGGGACTCAGCAATCTCGCACCCTCGCGATCAAGACTATTTAAGCTTATGGGTAAAGTAAAGGTATGAGGTGGAGCTGCAGTAAGCGACTAGCATATATGGTGGCTAACCTATTCGCAAAAGAGAGCGAGAAGAGAAGGCAAAAGCACGGTCGAACAACTATGATCAAGAAGTGATCCTAGAACAACCTACGTCAAGCATTACTCCAACACCGTGTTCATTTCCCGGACTCCGCCGAGAAGAGACCATCACGGTTAAACACGCGGTTGATGTATTTTAATTAAGGTCAACTTCAGGTTTTCTACAAGCGGACATTAACAAATTCCCATCTGCCCATAACCGCGGGCACGACTTTCGAAAGTTCAAAACCCTGCAGGGGTGTCCCAACTTAGCCCATCACAAGCTCTCACGGTCAACGAAGGAATAGACCTCCTCCCGAGACATTCCGATCAGACTCGGTATCCCGGTTCTACAAGACATCCTCGACAATGGTAAAACAAGTCCAGCAAGACCACCCGCTGTGCCGACAAATCCCGATAGGAGCTGCACATATCTCGTTCTCAGGGCACACCGGATAAGCTAAGCGTACAGGAGCCGACGTAACCCAAGTTGCCAAGGGATGGCCCTGCACGGTGCTCTGGGTTGGACCAACACTCAGAGGAGCACTGGACCGGGGGTTTAATAAAGATGACCCTTGAGCCGGCCGACTCAAGGGAAAGAAAAGGCTAGGTGGCAAATGGTAGAACCAATGGTGGGCCTTGCTGGAGGAGTTTTATTCAAGGCGAACTGTCAAGGGGTTCCCATTATAACCCAACCGCGTAAGGAACGCAAAATCCGGGAACATAACACCGATATGACGGAAACCGCGGCAAGAGTGGAACAAAACACCAGGCATAAGGCCGAGCCTTCCACCCTTTACCAAGTATATAGATGCATTAATTAAATAAGAGATATTGTGATATCCCAACAAGTAAACAAAGTTCCAACAAGGAATGATCTCCATGTTCCAACAAGGAACAAACTTCAATCTTCACCTGCAACTGACAATGCTATAAAAGGGGCTGAGCAAAGCGGTATCATAGCCAAACAACGGTTTGCTAGGACAAGGTGGGTTAGAGGCTTGGCTTAACAATATGGGAGGCATGATAAGCAAGTGGTAGGTATCGCAGCATAGGCATAGCAAAAGAGCGAGCAACTAAGCAAGCAAAGATAGAAGTGATTTCGAGGGTATGATCATCTTGCCTGAAATCCCGCAAGGAAGAAGAACGAGTCCATGAATAAGACAAACGGGCGTAGTCATACGGTTCCTCACAAACGCGACGTTACCGGAACCAACCCGAAGAAGCAACACCGGAAAGAAGCAAACAACATAGTAAACAGCCATCACATAAACATGGCACGATGCACAACTAGGAATGATGCATGTTCGGTTTAAAGAGGGCATGGCATGGCAAAGTGCACAAACAACCCTATAAATTAAGTGGAGCTCAATATGCAACTCCATTGCATATTGACGAAACACCACGTGACTTATTTAGTTCGATCTTGTTTATGTACCCAACAATATTAAATGTTGTTAAACATGTCAAGAGGGTGAAGCAAATGAAAACTACCTATCTAGTCAAGGTTAAATGAGGCCGGAAACAACGAACAACAATTCCGGTAAATCCCCATATGCATATATTAGGTTTGGTACTGTTCTGCCCTAAACCATATTTTATAGTTGTTAAACATGCAAAGTAAGGCCACCAAGTTAAACTAGGCATTTTTCTACCCCATTTACATATAAAGTTTGTTTAAAACCGAGCTACGGTTAATTAGTTATGAATTAAATCATTTTAACATGGCATAGGAGCAAATTTAACCAAACATCATTTTAAACTTTGCAAACATGCATGAAAGTGGCATAATATGAAAATAGATGAAAAACTAAGCATATTTCATATATAACTTATTTTAAACCGATGCACCATTTGTGAGTTATTAAATGAATGAAGTGCAAGGGTTTTTCTGCAAAACTGACGTTCTCTGGGAAAAATAGCTAAATCCGCTGGACAGGAAAAAAATAGAAACGGGCCGAAACAAGTTGGCTCAACAGGAGGAAAAAATAGAGGAGGGGCGCTGCGGGGGCTGCTCACCCTGGGCCTGGCCCAGTCGGTGGGAGGAGGGAGGCCTGCAGGGGCGATGCTGGGCCGGATGAGGCAGGCGGCTGGGCTGGGCCGGCTTGAGCTGGCCTTGAAGGCCGAAGGAGAAGCAGGCGCTGCGTGTCTCAGGCAGCAGAGGCAAGGCGCTGGGCCTGGAATCGGGACGAGGCCGGTCCAGGCGTGGTGGATCTGGCGGTTGACTCGATCGAGTCAACATGGTCGAGCGGTCGCTGGCGCTGGTCGTCGTTCTGAAAGAGAAAAGGCAGCGACAGGTTCAGGGCGCCGCGGGAACAGGCAAGGGCGGTGCAGGGCCGGGACGGCGCGGGATCCAGCCATGGAGACGAGCTGGCGTCAAGGTGCGGCGGCGCTCGCGGGGTCCGGCGAGAACACGTCTCCGGTGAGACGCCAGATCCAGGCGGCTGCGAGGGAGCTCCTGGGGCTGTCCATGGTGGCCTGCAACTCTGGTCGACGGCGGGCACATGCGGGCGGGGAAGACGAGCTCAGGCCACCACTGCTCATGGTTGGGCTCGGAGACGCCATGGCGAGACGAGAGGGAGTTGAGGTCGGGAACGGCAGGGAGGCTCCATGGCTTCGGAGGAGGTCGAGGTTCGCCGGGGCGGACGTTGCTCCGGCGGTTGACGCAGGGTGGCGCTCCTCCGGATCCACCCTGGATTGAGGCACGGGAGAAGGGAGACAAGGTGCTCGGGACCTGCAGCAGATGAAATATAGAGAGAGAACTCGGAGAACACGGACGAATGCAGGTTTTTGAAAACATGATGATGCTATGCAAATGATGACATGATGAAATGCAACACGCAAGCAAATGACATGGCAACGCAGCGACTAACTGGAAGACACCTGGCACATCGGTCTCGGGGTGTTACACCTAACACCAACACATCAAGCACCACGTGGATCCATGACAAGAGCTTGAACACGCGCCATTGAAACCGAGGTGAGCTCACTCCTGCTCGAGATCAATATGGATATAGATGGAACTTGGATGCTTCCTCGCAAGAACATGTTATGTGTCATTAGGTACGAAGACCAACACCGCCAAGAGGCTAAAGGACACCCCAAAAGGAGGAGGGGAAGCAACCCAAGGCCTCGAGGAAGGAAAAGGAGCTCAAGAAGATGATAACAACACCTCCCAGGCGACCCCGTGCGCATGGGCCCTCCAAACGCCATGCCCACGGATTACCCAGGGGGCTGCTGAAGTTGAGATGCGCACCCCCATGCGCATGGGCGTGTACCGTGCACACAGGACCCCCCTGCGCATGGGCCCATCAGGATGGTCGGCCGAGGGCTGCTGTTTGGGCCTCCACTTCGTCCCCCTCTCCCACATACCTATATATTTTGTACCTAGGGTCATGTTTAGGGTTAGCAAAGTATATGAGAGATATCTAGAGAGCTTTGCTCCTTCTACCTCCTTAGGAATGGGAAGAACCTTACCTTTGTGCTTGTTTCCTTGGATTGTTCTTGTATTCTTGTGGATCTATGTGTTTGCTATTCTAGTGGATGTGAAATTGGGTTTTGTTGGAGTGAATTCCTCTTTGTGTTCTTGGTGTTCATCCCTTTTCCCCCTTCAAGTGTGAAAAGATCCCTCTTAGGGTTTCACCCTACAACATCTTGGTATCATGAACCATGGTTGATTCACATCTTGGAGTCCCTACCCCCCCATATTCTAGCTTTATTTTGTTGTTTTTCGTCCTAATTCGGAAATCCCCACCAAAAATAGCGCCAATTTTTTTTCTTGCAATTTGTTAGATATTGTGAGATTTGGTTGATTTGATCCACGAATTTGGTGTTTGACAAGTAGATCCACCCTTTACCACCATTCCTCATCCACCCCACCATCGATCCAAAGGTGTTCTTGCGCTCCCAGAACACCCCGTGTGCACGGGCCATCGGGACCCCGTGCACACGGGCTTCACTTACCCCGTGCGCACGGGCCCTACAGAACTGTTCGGCCACTTTCATTTTTGCACCATTTTGCCTTTCCACCACCACATTTGGTCTTCCGCAATAATTCCCATGAGTGTTTGAGTTTCGAAGTTGCGGTTTTCACGTGTCCTAAGGTGTTTCGGCTACTTAGGCACGACTTGACTTTAACATGACCGCCACTCGCCATCGACTCAGACTCCACATCGACTTTGACCACTTCATCATCATACCCCGTAAGCAAGGACGGTAACCTCGACGACATCCTAACTTCATACCTTGCCATTACCTTGATAGCATCGAGCCTCTTTTGCGTTACTTACCCATCGAGACTAGCAAGTTGAGAATTGTCGGGCCACGCTTTTAGTGCGCCATTAGTGTTACGTCTCTCCCGTGCATATCACACTTGTTATCTCATATTCCGGCTCGAATATCAAGCATTGTGGCATAGTAAAAAAAGCAAAGCTTTTAAGCAAAAGAAGAGAAATAAAGAGCTTGTAAGCATTAGTATTGAGCCATTTTTCCTATTATCATCATCCCGGTTCATACTTACATAAGCATACTTGGGATAGTAGACGACCTGTTTCTCTCATAGGTTGGTGCACTAGCATATCTAGCCCATTTGAGCAATCGAGCTAGCATCTCTCTAGTATCCATACAACAAGAGCATTTCCGTGGTTCCACCTCTTAGAGCTCATTCCTTGGTTGTGCGGATCCCATCTATCTTCCGTGTGTGTGTTCCTAGTGATATCCTTGGGTTTAATCTATTTGTCGTACTTGTGATTTGTGCATCTTTTCAACTTTTTCGACATCTTGACTAACATTTGCTTGAATTATTTGTGCCACTTCCTAACCGAGATCCTCCATAAGCCTTTTATTTGTAGGTGTGAGAAAACAAAACCCGGTACCAATTCTACTATTATAGCATCACGTGGGATCATACTTGATACATCCACAATATTCGGAAAAGGTAACTTTGGTATTGTTCTATCATTTCCCTACTCACCACCACCTCCACACAATGGATAGGTCTACTTCTTTGGTGAACCCGCTCTTCGAGGGTCAAGATGACGAACGCGACTTCGTCATCAAGAATCACTTCTTAATCGCACAACGAGCTCTCCATCAAGAAAGTGAAGCTTTGGGCGCCCGCATCGAGCAACTCGCCACCGACCTATGCCAATCGAAAGCAAGAAATCGGGACTACCTCGATGCCAAGCTCTCCAAACAAATGGAAGAATTCCGCAACATGATCATGAGCCATGCATCTTCCTCAACCTCTTCACCAAGACGGTGCTACTCTAGTCGCCAGTCAAGTCGCAACTCTTCGACCTACTCTTCTTCGGAAGTGAGTCCTCCTCACCGCACCGACACTCAAGATCGCCAAGCTCAAGAAAATCCATTTCATGGAAATGGTTTGCAAGACCACGTCCGAGCACGTGAAAGAGCGAGATGCCAAGACCAAGACGCCGTACACCAGGAGCAACCTCCACAAGCGCCAAGGCAAGCCCCTCCCGACGCGCCTCGTCAAGCCCCTCCCGACAGCGATGCAATACAACAAGAACAAATGAGCCGTGAAGAACAAGCGCTTAAAGCTCAACACACACTCCATGAGTCCACTCGAGCCGTCGCCGAGCGCAACCGCCAACTGCGTGAATAAGAAGAAGCACTTCGCCAGGAAATACAAGAGGAAGCCGCTCGACGTGAAGAGCAACAAGAAAGAAGGAACCAGACAAACATGTCGCGTCCTAATCGGCAAGTCCGTCAGCATGAAGTTGAAGACATTCCTCCTCGCCAAGCGAGACGCAACCCTCGTCCACATGATGAAGAACAATGCTAAGACAAGCTCAAGTTCACCATGCCTAGGTTCTCCGGAAGCAAAGACCCTGAGGAGTATCTCTCACTGGTATCGTAAGGTGCTATACAAATGATTTTTAACCCCTTTCCGCAATGGCATTCTAAATCGTCGCCAAGTGACTAACTGTGATATTGGGGGTCCTTCCCACACGACCCAGAAAACGTCGGGGATAGGCAAGGGGCTACTGACGATCGCCATAGAATAAACGTATGAGAAGCCGCCCCAGTCCCACATGTTACATCTCGACGTTACGTTTCTGATCCGAGAGAGATCCCAAACGATTAGCCGCTATAGTCGTGTGAAAAAGGTGGACATCAACATTTAATCTACCGATATGTTTCCGATAGGTACATTACTACACACAGTTCAAGAATATAAAATGTACGTGGTGCCTCTACTAACGCCAACGTGTTCAATTTCATAATTGTGCGTGATAGATATTCCTATCACACACGCAAACTAGTTTGAAACGTTTGCCATATTACCATGAATCGCACACGCATATGAGACGAAACCGTGTGTGCGTCCGTCGGGCATCGCAAACGTTTCACGTCAAAGAACCGTCTGTTTTCTATTTTTCATCACACGTTGTTTTCTTTCTAACCATGTGCACATTAGTTTATTCGCTCCTGTATAATTTTATTTTTCCCTGTAATTTATTATTCGAATTGGAAATTTTGAAATATGAAACGTGGAATTCAAATTCTCAACACAATGGTTCAAGAACAAATTCATAAATAAAATTGTCAGTACAATATGTTCAGTAATTACAGGATTATACAATAATTAATTATGATGAACCATAATATTTAGAGGCGGTAAAGGTGAAGAGACAACTGTAAATCATTTTGGCTGCCGATGATGTAGAAAAAGCGGAATGCCCATAATGTGCCCTCCTGCATGCCATAGGCACGAACAACTTTTGTCCAACCCTTGTGACGATCGTCCGCCCATACTTCGCCTTCTTCAGGAAGGCTTCTAGAGCATTATCATGGTAGCATGAATTTTATAATTTAACCTTACTTGCCTCCATTCCGATCATATAGTTTGCAAGGTAATCATCAGTAAATAGCTTTGGAAACCACTGAAAAGAGAAAAAATTCAGATACTGAGGTCTAATAGAGTAACTTGTTATGGGCAGGGGGAAAAGGCAACACATTACTTACCATCCTAAAGTTCACTGT
Source organism: Triticum urartu (assembly GCF_003073215.2). Classification (NCBI taxonomy): domain Eukaryota; kingdom Viridiplantae; phylum Streptophyta; class Magnoliopsida; order Poales; family Poaceae; genus Triticum; species Triticum urartu. The sequence continues at coordinate 178,454,282 of NC_053026.1, read as the reverse complement.
TGTCTTGGACAAAGTGTAAATAAAGAGCTTAATTCCCATGACCCGTTTCTTTCGCCTAACAATTTTTCTTAGTTTCCTCACTTGACATTTGTTCATGAATATCTCATTGCCCCATACGCAAAAGGGATCAAAGCATGGATCAGTACCGCTCATATATGTACCTGCAAGCAACCAGTAAATGTTAGAAGCTAGACTGAGATTGCACAAATGATGTAAAATACAACTACCTACATTCCTAAGTACAAGTATTTTTAGAGATTTCAATATGAACTACATACGGATGTATATAGAATTATAGATATAGTTTAGATTAAAATCTAGATTCACCTATTTTGCTCTGTATGTAGTCTATATTGGAATCTCTAAAAATACTTACATTTAGGAACAAATGGTGTATAAAACATGAGATGGAGCTAACCTCGATGGCAAACAACAGTGTCGCCCATTGTAGCCCTGTGTAAGTACATGGAAAGCCAATGTTAACTACGACAGTGTTGACATCCACCAAAAATAGCAAATGGTAATAAAATGACAACATCTGTAGTGATATCTTCATTCCAAAAGAGTAGCATGGTAGCAAATGGACGTATTAAAAAATGGATAGAATTGTTTGCTGCAACAGACAACCTAGTATAGCCATTGAAACTGGTACTAGTAGAAATGAAATTGTTAGAGTTAAACATCGCAAGGCAAGTGCTATTAGAGCATAGAATGGTCCTATTATCTATTAAAAGGTAGGAAAAATAGATAAGACGGGCTAGGCGTGTTTACTACAACATGCTTAATACATGAACCGTACAAAACATGGCCATTGCAACTGGTATTGATAAGATTCAACTGGTGAGTTCATACTTGGTAAGTCCTGAGGGGTAGTGGCTGGGGCACTTCATATGGACAAGAGCCCGCGCCAAGTTGGCCGTAGCGGAGGCGAGGTGTTCATCCGGGTCAAAGAGTGGATCTGTGCCGCTGACATGTGTACCTACAAGAAGCAAGTAAATGTTAGAAGCCAAACTACACTTGCAAAAAATGATGTAAAATATTGTAAGACATGGAATGCAGCTAACCTCGATGGCAAACAACAACATCGCCTGTTATGGCCCTGCGTAAGTACATAGAAAGGCTAAAAATAGCAAATGGGCAGCATCTCTAGTATATCTTCATTGCGGAGAGTAGCACGGTAGCAAAGGGACATATTAAAAAAATGGGTACAACTGTTAATTGCAAAAGTATTAACAACATTCTAAGTCATGTTTTGTAAGTTTTGTAGCCATTGGAATACAACTGTTTAAAAATGGACACGACTGTTAATTGCAACAGGCTTAATAGCCATTTAAACCGGTACTCATAAAAATGCAATTGGTAGAGTTAAACATCGCAAGATAGGTGCTGCTAGAGCAGAGAATGGCGTAGTTGTCTATAAAAAGGTAGGGAAAATAGCTAAAACATGTTATGCATTTTACTACAATATGCTTAATACATCGACGTTGATAACCCACAAGTATAGGGGATCATAACAGTTTTCGAGGAAGAGTATTTAATCCAAATTTATTGATTCGATACAAGGGGAGCCAAAGAATATTCTCAAGTATTAGCAGCCGAGTTGTCAATTCAACCACACCTGGAAACTTAATATCTGCAACAAAGTATTTAGTAGCAAAGTAATATGATGGTAGTGGTAACGGTGGTAAAAGTAATATTTTTGGTTTTATAGTGATTGTAACAGTAGCAACGGAAAAGTAAATAAGCGAAGAACAATATTTGAAAAGCTCGTAGGCATTGGATCGGTGATGGAGAATTATGTCGGATGCGATCAATCATGCAACAGTTACAACATAGGGTGACACAGAACTAGCTCCAGATCATCTATGTAATGTAGGCATGTATTCTGAATATAGTCATACGTGCTTATGGAAAGAACTTGCATGCCATCTTTTGTCCTACCCTCTCGTGGCAGCGGAGTCCTATTGGAAACTAAGAGATATTAAGGCCTCCTTTTAATAGAGTACCACACCAAAGCATTAACACATAGTGAATACATGAACTCCTCAAACTACGGTCATCACCAGTAAGTATCCCGATTTTTGTCACTTCGGGGTTAACGGATCATAACACATAATAGGTGACTATAGACTTGCAAGATAGGATCAAGAACTCACATATATTCATGAAAACATAATAGGTTCAGATCTGAAATCATGGCACTCGAGCCCTAGTGACAAGCATTAAGCATAGCAAAGTCATAGCAACATCAATCTCAGAACATAGTGGATACTAGGGATCAAACCCTAACAAAACTAACTCGATTACATGATAAATCTCATCCAACCCATCACCATCCGGCAAGCCTATGATGGAATTACTCACGCACGGCGGTGAGCATCATGAAATTGGTGAAGGAAATATGCCCTAGAGGCAATAATAAAGTTATTATTTATTTCCTTATTTCATGATAAATGTTTACTATTCATGCTATAATTGTATTAACCGGAAACATAATACATGTGTGAATACATAGACAAACAGATTGTCACTAGTATGCCTCTACTTGACTAGCTCGTTGAATCAATGATGGTTATGTTTCCTAACCATAGACATGAGTTGTCATTTGATTAACGGGATCACATCTTTAGAGAATGATGTGATTGACATGACCCATTCCGTTAGATTAGCACATGATCATTTAGTTTACTGCTATTGATTTCTTCATGACTTATACATGTTCCTATGACTATGAGATTATGCAACTCCCGATTACCGGAGGAACACTTTGTGTGCTACCAAACGTCACAACGTAAATGGGTGATTATAAAGGTGCTCTACAGGTGTCTCCAATGGTACTTGTTGAGTTGGCATAGATCGAGACTAGGATTTTTCACTCCGATTGTCGGAGAGGTATCTCTAGGCCCTCTCGGTAATGCACATCACTATAAGCCTTGCAAGCAATGCAACTAATGAGTTAGTTGCGGGATGATGCATTACAAAACGAGTAAAGAGACTTGCCGGTAACGAGATTGAGCTAGGTATTGAGATACCGACGATCGAATCTCGGGCAAGTAACATACCGATGACAAAGGGAACAGCGTATATTGTTATGCGGTTTGACCAATAAAGATCTTCGTAGAATATGTAGGAACCAATATGAGCATCCAGGTTCCGCTATCGGTTATTGATCGGAGATGTGTCTCGGTCATGTCTACATAGTTCTCGAACCCGTAGGGTCCGCACGCTTAAAGTTCTATGACGATCGGTATTATGAGTTTTTGTGTTTTTATGTACCGAAGGTAGTTCGGAGTCCCCGATATGATCACGGACATGACGAGGAGTCTCGAAATGGGCGAGATGTAAAGATTGATATATTAGATGACTGTGTTCGGACACCGGAAGGGTTCCAGGAGGTTTCAGACATATACCGGAGTACCGGGGGTTACCGAAACCCCCCGGGAAGCTATTGGGCCTTATGGGCCTTAGTGGAGAAGAGAGAGGGCAGCCAGGAGGTGGCGCGTGGCCCCCCTTGCCCCAATCCAAATTGGACAGGGGGAAGGGGCGGCGGGCCCCCTCTCCTTCCTTCTCTCACCCTCCTCCTTCCCCCTTCTCCTTCTTGGAATAGGAAAGGGGGGGGACAAACCTACTTGGAGTAGGTTTGCCCCCCTTGGGAGCGCCTCTCCCTTGGCCGGCCCTCTCCTCCTCCCCCCTTTATATACGGGGCAGGGGTCACCCCAAAGATACAACAATTGATTTGTTGATCTCTTAGCCAGGTGCGGTGCCCCCTCCACCATAATCCACCTCGGTTATATCGTAGCGGTGCTTAGGCAAAGCCCTGTGTCGGTAGCTTCATCAACATCGTCACCACGGCGGCGTGCTGACGAAACTCTTCCTCGAGCTCTACTGGATCGTGAATTCGCGGGACGTCACCGAGCTGAACGTGTGCTGAACGCGGAGGTGCCCTATGTTCGGTGCTAAGGATTGGTCGATCGTGAAGACGTACGACTACATCAACCGCGTTGTTAGAACGCTTCCGCTTAACAGTCTACGAGGGTACACGGACGACACTCTCCCCTCTCGTTGCTATGCATCACCATGATCTTGCGTGTGCGTAGGAATTTTTTTGAAATTACTACGTTCCCCAACAGTGGCATCCGAGCCAGGTTTATGCGTAGATGTTATATGCATGAGTAGAACACAAGTGAGTTGTGGGCGATACAAGTCATACTGCTTACCAGCATGTCATACTTTGGTTCAACGGTATTGTTGGATGAAGCGGCCCAGACCGACATTACGCATACGCTTACGCGAGACTGGTTCTACCGACGTGCTTTGCACACAGGTGGCTGGCAGGTGTCAGTTTCTCCAACTTTAGTTGAACCGAGTGTGGCTACGCACGGTCCTTGAGAAGGTTAAAACATCACTAACTTGACAAACTATCATTGTGGTTTTGATGCGTAGGTAAGAACAGTTCTTGCTCAGCCCGTAGCAGCCACGCAAAACTTGCAACAACAAAGTAGAGGACGCCTAACTTGTTTTTGCAGGGCATGTTGTGATGTGATATGGTCAAGGCATGATGCTATATTTTATTGTATGAGATGATCATGTTTTGTAACGGAGTTACCGGCAACTGGCAGGAGCCATATGGTTGTCGCTTTATTGTATGCAATGCAATCGCCCTGTAATTGCTTTACTTTATCACTAAGCGGTAGCGATAGTCGTAGAAGAAATAGTTGGCGAGACGACAACGATGCTACGATGGAGATCAAGGTGCCAGGCCGGTGACGATGGTGATCATGACGGTGCTTTGGAGATGGAGATCAAAGGCACAAGATGATGATGGCCATATCATATCACTTATATTGATTGCATGTGATGTTTATCCTTTATGCATCTTATTCTGCTTTGTTTGATGGTAGCATTATAAGATGATCTCTCACTAAATTTCAAGGTAAAAGTGTTCTCCCTGAGTATGCGCCATTGCCAAAGTTCGTCATGCCGAGGCACCACATGATGATCGGGTGTGATAAGCTCAACGTTCATCTACAACGGGTGATCAACATAGTAGATATGATCAACATAGTGATCAACATAGTGATCAACGGGTGAGACCGAAAGGTCAAGCGTGAATCATATAGTAGATATGATCAACATAGTGATGTTCACCATTGAAAACTACTCCATTTCACGTGATGATCGGTTATGGTTTAGTTGATATGGATCACGTGGTCACTTAGATGATTAGAGGGATGTCTATCTAAGTGGGAGTTCTTAAGTAATATGATTAATTGAACTTAAATTTATCATGAACTTAGTACCTGATAGTATTTTGCTTGTCTATGTTATTGTAGATAGATGGCCCGTGCTGTTGTTCCGTTGAATTTTAATGCGTTCCTTGAGAAAGCAAAGTTGAAAGATGATGGTAGCAATTACATGGACTGGTTCCGTAACTTGAGGATTATCCTCATTGCTGCACAGAAGAATTACGTCCTGGAAGCACCGCTAGGTGCCAAACCCGCTGCAGGAGCAACGCCAGATGTTACGAACGTCTGGCAGAGCAAAGTTGATGACTACTCAATAGTTCAGTGTGCCATGCTTTACGGCTTAGAACCCGGACTTCAATGACGTTTTGAATGTCATGGAGCATATGAGGTGTTCCAGGAGCTGAAGTTAATATTTCAAGCAAATGCCCGGATTGAGAGATATGAAGTCTCCAATAAGTTCTATAGCTGCAAGATGGAGGAGAATAGCTCTGTCAATGAACATATACTCAGAATGTCTGGGTACCATAACCACTTGACTCAGCTGGGAGTTAATCTTCCACTTGATAGTGTCATTGACAGAGTTCTTCAATCACTACCACCAAGCTACAACAGCTTTGTGATGAACTATAATATGCAAGGGATGGATAAGACGATTCCCGAGCTCTTCGTAATGCTAAAGGCTGCGAAGGTAGAAATCAAGAAGGAGCATCAAGTGTTGATGGTCAACAAGACCACCTGTTTCAATAAAAAGGGTAAAGGGAAGAAGAAAGGGAACTTCAAGAAGAATGGCAAACAAGTTGCTGCTCAAGAGAAGAAACCCAAGTCTGGACCTAAGCCTGAGACTGAGTGCTTCTACTGCAAAGGGACTGGTCACTAGAAGCGGAATTGCCCCAAGTATTTGGTGGATAAGAAGGATGGCAAGGTGAACAAAGGTATATGTGATATACATGTTATTGTTGTGTACCTTACTAGAGCTCGCAGTAGCACCTGGGTATTTGATACTGGTTCTATTGCTAATATTTGCAACTCGAAACAGGGACTACAGATTAAGAGAATACTGGCTAAGGACGAGGTGACGATGCACGTGGGAAATGGTTCCAAAGTCGATGTGATCGCCGTTAGCATGCTACCTCTACATCTAACTTCGGGATTAGTTTTAGACCTGAATAATTGTTATTTGGTGCTAGCGTTAAGCATGAACATTATATCTGGATCTTGTTTGATGCGAGACGGTTATTCATTTAAATCTAAGAATAATGGTTGTTCTATTTATATGAGTAATATCTTCTATGGTCATGCACCCTTGAAGAGTGGTCTATTTGTGTTGAATCTCGATAGTAGTGATACACATATTCATAATGTTGAAGCCAAAAGATGTAGAGTTTATAATGATAGTGCAACTTATTTGTGGCACTGCCGTTTGGGTCATATTGGTGTAAAGCGCATGAAGAAACTCCATACTGATGGACTTTTGGAATCACTTGATTATGAATCACTTGGTACTTGCGAACCACACCCCATGGGCAAGATGACTAAAACGTTGTTCTCCAGAACAATGGAGCGGGCAACGGATTTGTTGGAAATCATACATACTGATGTATGTGGTCCAATGAATATTGAGGCTCGCGGCGGGGATCATTATTTTTTCACCTTCACAGATGATTTAAGTAGATATGGGTATATCTACTTAATGAAACATAAGTCTGAAACATTTGAAAAGTTCAAAGAATTTCAGAGTGAAGTGGAAAATCATCGTAACAAAAAAATAAAGTTTCTACGATCTGATCATGGAGGAGAATATTTGAGTTACGAGTTTGGTCTACATTTGAAACAATGTGGAGTAGTTTCGCAACTCACGCCACCCGGAACACCACAGCGTAATGGTGTGTACGAATGTTGTAATCGTACTTTACTAGATATGGTGTGATCTATGATGTCTCTTACTGATTTACCGCTATCGTTTTGGGGTTATGCTTTAGAGACATCTGCATTCACGTTAAATAGGGCACCATTGAAATCCATTGAGACAATGCCTTATGAACTGTGGTTTGGCAAGAAACCAAAGTTGTCGTTTCTTAAAGTTTGGGGCTGCGATGCTTATGTGAAAAAGCTTCAACCTGATAAGCTCGAACCCAAATCGGAGAAATGTGTCTTCGTAGGATACCCAAAGGAAACTGTTGGGTACACCTTCTATCACAGATCCGAAGGCAAGACACTCGTTGCTAAGAATGGATCCTTTCTAGAGAAGGAGTTTCTCTCAAAAGAAGTGAGTGGGAGGAAAGTAGAACTTGATGAGGTAACTGTACCTGCTCCCTTATTGGAAAGTAGTTCATCACAGAAACCGGTTCCTGTGACACCTACACCAATTAGTGAGGAAGCTAATGATGTTGATCATGAAACTTCAGATCAAGTTACTACCGAACCTCATGGGTTAACCAGAGTAAGATCCGCACCAGAGTGGTACGGTAATCCTGTTCTGGAGGTCATGTTACTTGACCATGATGAGCCTACGAACTATGAGGAAGTGATGATGAGCCCAGATTTCGAAAAATGGCTTGAAGCCATGAAATCTGAGATGGGATCCATGTATGAGAATAAAGTGTGGACATTGGTTGACTTGCCCGATGATCGGCAAGCCATCGAGAATAAATGGATCTTCACGAAGAAGACTGACGCTGACGGTAACATTACTGTCTACAAAGCTCTACTTGTTGTGAAAGGTTTTTGACAAGTTCAAGGAGTTGACTACGATGAGACCTTCTCACCCGTAGCGATGCTTAAGTCCATCCGAATCATGTTAGCAATTGCCGCATTTTATGATTATGAAATTTGGCAAATGGATGTTAAGACTGCATTCCTGAATGGATTTCTGGAAGAAGAGTTGTATATGATGCAACCTGAAAGTTTTATCGATCCAAAGGGTACTAACAAAGTGTGCAAGCTCCAGCGATCTATTTACGACCTGGTGCAGGCCTCTCGGAGTTGGAATAAACATTTTGATAGTGTGATCAAAGCATATGGTTTTATACAGAATTTTGGAGAAGCCTGTATTTACAAGAAAGTGAGTGGGAGCTCTTAGCATTTCTAATATTATATGTGGATGACATATTGTTGATTGTAAATGATATAGAATTTCTGGATAGCATAAAAGGATACTTGAATAAGAGTTTTTCAATGAAAGACCTCGGTGAAGCTGCTTATATATTGGGCATCAAGATCTATAGAGATAGATCAAGACGCTTAATTGGACTTTCAAAGAGCACATACCTTGATAAAGTTTCGAAGAAGTTCAAAATGAATCAAGCTAAGAAAGGGTTCTTGCCTGTGTTACAAGGTGTGAAGTTGAGTAAGACTCAACGCCGACCATTGCAGAAGATAGAGAGAAAATGAAAAGTGTTCCCTATGCTTCAGCCATAGGCTCTATCATGTATGCAATGCTGTGTACCAGACCTGATGTGTGCCTTGCTATTAGTTTAGCAGGGAGATACCAAAGTAATCCAGGAGTGGATCACTGGGCAGCGGTCAAGAACATCCTGAAATACCTGAAAAGGACTAAGGATATGTTTTTCTTTTATGGAGGTGACAAAGAGCTTGTCGTAAATGGTTACGTCGATGCAAGCTTTGACACTGATCCAGACGATTCTAAATCGCAAATCGGATACGTGTTTATATCGAATGGTGGAGCTGTCAGTTGGAGCAGTTCTAAACAAAGCGTTGTGGCGGGATCTACGTGTGAAGCGGAGTACATAGCTGCTTCGGAAGCAGCAAACGAAGGAGTCTGGATGAAGGAGTTCATATCCGATCTAGGTGTTCTACCTAGTGCATCGGGTCCAATGAAAATCTTTTGTGACAATACTGGTGCAATTGCCTTGGCAAAGGAATCCAGATTTCACAAGAGAACCAACCACATCAAGAGACGCTTCAATACCATCCGCGATCAAGTCCAGGTGGGAGACATAGAGATTTGCAAGATACATATGGATCTGAATGTTGCAGATCCATTGACTAAGCGTCTCTCATGAGCAAAACATGATCAGCAGCAAGACTCCATGGGTGTTAGAATCATTACTGTGTAATATAGATTATTGACTCTAGTGCAAGTGGGAGACTGAAGGAAATATGCCCTAGAGGCAATAATAAAGTTATTATTTATTTCCTTATTTCATGATAAATGTTTATTATTCATGCTAGAATTGTATTAACCGGAAACACAATACATGTGTGAATACATAGACAAACAGATTGTCACTAGTATGCCTCTACTTGACTAGCTCGTTGAATCAATGATGGTTATGTTTCCTAACCATAGACATGAGTTGTCATTTGATTTACGGGATCACATCATTAGAGAATGATGTGATTGGCATGACCCATTCCGTTAGCTTAGCACATGATCGTTTAGTTTACTGCTATTGCTTTCTTCATGACTTATACATGTTCATATGACTATGAGATTATGCAACTCCTGATTATCGGAGGAACACTTTGTGTGCTACCAAACGTCACAATGTAATTGGGTGATTATAAACGTGCTCTACAGGTGTCTCCAATGGTACTTGTTGAGTTGGCATAGATCGAGACTAGGATTTGTCACTCCGATTGTTGGAGAGGTATCTCTGGGCCCTCTCGGTAATGCACATCACTATAAGCCTTGCAAGCAATGCAACTAATGAGTTAGTTGCGGGATGATGCATTACAGAACGAGTAAAGAGACTTGTCGGTAACGAGATTGAGCTAGGTATTGAGATACCGACGATTGAATCTCGGGCAAGTAACATACCGATGACAAAGGGAACAATGTATATTGTTATGCGGTTTGACCGATAAAGATCTTCGTAGAATATGTAGAAACCAATATGAGCATCCAGGTTCTGCTATTGGTTATTGGCCGGAGACGTGTCTCGGTCATGTCTACATAGTTCTCGAACCCGTAGGGTCCGCACGCTTAAAGTTCTGTGACGATCGGTATTATGAGTTTTTGTGTTTTGATGTACCGAAGGTAGTTTGGAGTCCTGGATATGATCACGGACATGACGAGGAGTCTCGAAATGGTCGAGACGTAAAGATCGATATATTGGATGACTATGTTCGGACACCGTAAGGGTTCCGGGAGGTTTCAGACATATACCGGAGTACCGGGGGTTACTAGACCCCCCCCCCCGAGAAGCTATTGGGCCTTATGGTCCTTAGTGGAGAAGAGAGAGGGCAGCCAAGAGGTGGCATGTGGCCCCCCTTGCCCCAATCCGAATTGGACAAGGGGAAGGGGCGGCGGCCCCCCTCTCCTTCCTTCTCTCCACCTCCTCCTTCCCCATTCTCCTTCTTGGAATAGGAAAGGGGGGGGACAAACCTACTTGGAGTAGGATTGCCCCCCCTTGGGCGCGCCTCTCCCTTGGCCGACCCTCTCCTCCTGCCTCCTTTATATACGGGGGCAGGGGGCACCTCAAAGATACAACAATTGATCTATTGATCTCTTAGCCAGGTGCGGTGCCCCCCTCCACCATAATCCACCTCGGTTATATCGTAGCGGTGCTTAGGCGAAGCCCTGCTTCATCAACATCGTCACCACGCCGTCGTGCTGACGAAACTGTTCCTCGAGCTCTACTGGATCATGAGTTCGCGGGTCGTCACCGAGCTGAACGTGTGCTGAACGCGGAGGTGTCGTACGTTCGGTGGTAAGGATCGGTCGATCGTGAAGACGTACGACTACATCAACCGCTTTGTTATAACGCTTCCGCTTAACGGTCTATGAGGTACGTGGACGACACTCTCCCCTCTCGTTGTTATGCATCACCATGATCTTGCGTGTGCGTAGGATTTTTTTTGAAATTACAACGTTCCCCAACAATTGGTGATGGAGGAAGGTTGATGATGATGATGGCGACGGGTTCCCCTCTATGGAGCCCCGAACAGACTCCAGATCAGCCCTCCCGAGAGAGTTTAGGGCTTGGCGGCGGCTCCATATCGGAAAACGCGATGAATCCTTCTCTTTGATTTTTTTCTCCCCGAAAGTGAATATATGGAGTCAAGGTGGACGTCGGTGGAGCGTCAGGGGGCCCACGAGGCAGGGGCGCGCGCCTAGGGGGTAGGCGCGCCCCCACCCTCGTGGACAGGGTGTGGGCCCCCTGACATGGATTCTTCTTCTAGTATTTTTTATATATTCCAAAAATAATCTCCGTTGATTTTCATGTCATTCGGAGAACTTTTATTTCTGCACAAAAATAACACCATGGCAATTCTGCTGAAAACAGCGTCAGTCCGGGTTAGTTCCATTCAAATCATGCAAGTTAGAGTCCAAAACAAGGGCAAAAGTGTTTGGAAAAGTAGATACGACGGAGATGTATCAACTCCCCCGAGCTTAAATCTTTGCTTGTCCTCAAGCAATTCAGTTGATAAACTGAAAGTGATAAAGAAAAACTTTTACAAACTCTGTTTGCTCTTGTTGTTGTAAATATGCAAAGCCAACATTCAATTTTTCAGCAAAGATTATGAACTAACCATATTCACAATAACATTTAGATCTCATGTTTACTCATATCAATGGCATAATCAACTAGCGAGCAATAATAATAAATCTCGGATGACAACACTTTCTCAAAACAATCATAATATGATATAACAAGATGGTATCTCGCTAGCCCTTTCTGAGACCGCAAAACATAAATGTAGAGCACCTTTAAAGATCAAGGACTGACTAGACATTGTAATTCATGGTAAAAGAGATCCAGTCAAGTCATACTCAATGTAAACTAACAGTAATACATGCAAATGACAGCGGTGCTCTCCAACTGGTGCTTTTTAATAAGAAGATGATGACTCAACATAAAAGTAAATGGATAGGCCCTTCGCAGAGGGAAGCAGGTATTTGTAGAGGTGCCAGAGCTCGATTTTGAAATAGAGATGAATAATATTTTGAGCGGTATACTTTCATTGTCAACATAACAACCGAGAGATCTCGATATCTTCCATGCTACACACATTATAGGCGGTTCCCAAGTAGAATGGTAAAGTTTATACTCCCCCACCACCAACAAGCATCAATCCATGGCTTGCCCGAAACAACGGGTGCCTCCCACTAACAACAATCCTAGGGGAGTTTTGTTTGCAATTATTTTGATTTGATTTGAGCATGGGACTGGGCATCCCGGTGACCAGCCATTTTCTCATGAATGAGGAGCGGAGTCCACTCCTCTTGAGAATAACCCACCTAGCATGGAGGATACAGACATCCCTAGTTGATACATGAGCTATTCAAGCATGCAAAACAGAATGTTTATTTGAAGGTTTAGAGTTTGGCACATACAAATTTACTTGGAACGACAGGTAGATACCATATATAGGAAGGTATGGTGGACTCATATGGAATAAATTTGGGGTTTATGGAATTGGATGCACAAGCAGTATTCCCTCTTAGTACAAGTGAAGGCTAGAAAGAGACTGGGAAGCGACCAACTAGAGAGCGACAACAGTCATGCACATGCATTAAAATTAATCAACACTGAATGCAAGCATGATTAGGATATAATTCACCATGAACATAAATATCGTAGAGGCTATGTTGATTTTGTTTCAACTACATGTGTAAACATGTGCCAAGTCAAGCCACTCGAATCGTTCAAAGGAGGATACCACCCCATCATACCACATCACAACCATTTTAATAGCATGTTGGCACGCAAGGTAAACCATTATAAACTCCTAGCTAATTAAGCATGGCATAAGCAACTATAATCTCTAATTGTCATTGCAAACATGTTTCATTCATAATAGGCTGAATCAGGAACGATGGACTAATCATATTAACAAAAACAAGAGAGGTTGAGTTCATACCAGCTTTTCTCATCTCAATCAGTTCATCATATAATCATCATTATTGCCTTTCACTTGCACGACCGAACGGTGTGGATAATAATAATAGTGCACGTGCATTGGACTAAGCTGGAATCTGCAAGCATTCAATTCATGGGAGAAGACAAGGTAATATGGGCTCCTCGTTAAATCAACAATAATGCATATAAGAGCCACTCAACATTTTCATTATAGTCTTCTCCTCTGGACCCCCAATGGAAAGAAATAAAACAAAACTATTTACACGAGAAAGCTCCTAACAAGCAAAAGAAGAACGGGAAATATTTTTGGGTTTTCTTTTTAATTACTACTACTACAAGCATGGAAAGTAAACTAACTAAAAGCTACAACTAATTTTTTTTGTTTTTTCTTAAGGTTTTTCAAACACACAAGAAGAAAGCGAGAAAATGAAAATAAACTAGCATGGATGATACAATGAAAAATTATGAGCACCGAAAACTTGGCATGAGTGTGTGAACATGAATGTAATGTCGGTGAGAAATACGTACTCCCCCAAGCTTAGGCTTTTGGCCTAAGTTGGTCTATGCCCATGGATCAAAACTGTAGTTGGGGTCGTACTGAGAAGGGTCCTCAGATTGCCACTGGTTGGCGATCTCCTCTGGATTCCACTGATAAACAGACTGACAGTGAGGGTTAGATGGTGGCTCCAGCTCTGCAGATGACATCTGGCTCCGGTAGGCATGAATGGCCTCCGGCAGAACAAGGTATATGCCTGAAAATATGTTGAACAAATAGGGTGCAGGCAAGGTAATAAACTCACAATAATTTTTGTTAAATATCAATTTATATTTGAGTGTCTTATTCTTATCCTTAATAATAAACTCATGTGCTACCATACTCTTATAATCTAGAGCAATAGGAGGCAGCAACTTTTCCTCTTTCTCACAATGCCTGATAGGTATGTTAAAGTGTGCAGCAAGGCGCGAGGCAAAGAAGCCTCCGAGGACGGGGCCCTTAGTACGGTTCAGATTTAACCGTTTAGCAGCAATAGCGCCTAAACTGAAAGTAGTATCCTGAAACAAGGCATGACGCAAAATAACAATATCAGGGGCACTAAGGTTTCCATAGCTCCCGCGGCCAATTAAGCATCTACTAACAAATATTGTGAAGTAACGTAGAACAGGAGAATGTATGCTAGTGATTCTCGCATCGGAAACTTTCCTCGTTTCCCCTACAACAATCATATCAATAAATCCCTCCACATCATTACGATGTGGTTCCTCTATGCTGCCCTCAAAGGGTATCAAACAGAACTGGCAAAAATCATAAAGTGACATCTTCTTATGCTCATCATATAAATAAAATTCCGCCGAAGGTGGTGATCTCCTAGCATGGAAATGAAAATTTTGCACAAAGATATTGGTGAGTAAGAGGTACTATTCACGCTGGTCGTGGAGGAAGGCGGTGAGGTCTGCATTCTCAGCTAAATGATAAAAATCTTCATGAATCCCAACTTTTCTCAAGAACTCATCACAAGGCCATTCACATGGCCGAACCTCCGCAGTACGAGGGAGATTATACTTGGGCTTCTTGTTCTCTTCACTTTGCTTATCCTTTAAGCTTCGGCTCGAGCCCCTCAAAATCTCTTCATCTTTTTCTGAAATTTTCTAAAAATTTTAGTAACTTAAAAGAAGTGAACCAAACTCAACAAGATTGATAGCAACTACTCCTACAAGTGCCTAGAGGTATATCATGCATTAAAACTACTTTTGACCACATAAATTTTTGATGCAAGCTCAAGAACAGGGTCACCTAAGCAGCAAAAATTTGCAATTAATAAAGCACTAGAACAAAAACTAATTGGACCATTGGAGGAGTCACATACCAAAGAACAATCCCCCAAAGCAGTTTTGTGAATGGAGCTTTGAACAAGGAGGTCGAAAATGGTAGCAAGATGAGCAAGAACTCGGGTTTGAGCTGGCTAGTGATTTTTTCTGGTGCAAGACGAAGTGTGTGGATGCAAGGATAAGTGGATGGGACTCACGTGGGGTCCACGAGGCAGGGTGCGCGCCCACGGGGGTGGGCGCTCCCTCCACCCTCGTGGGCATGTGGCTGCTCCCCCTGCTGTGTTCTCAGTGCCTAAAATCGTCAAATATTCTAGAAAAAAATCATATTTCATTTTCAGGGCATTTGCAGAACTTTTATTTTCGGGGCATTTTCTATTGCAAGGATAATTCAGAAAATAGACAGAAAAATACTATTTTTACTTTATATAATATAAATAACAGAAAGTGAAAAGAGGGTACAGAAAGTTGTGATTTCTAACTTCATCCATCTCATGCTCATAAAAAATGAATCCACTAACAAGGTTGACTAGGTCTTGTTAACAAACTCATTTCGAATAACATGAAACCGGGGAAATTTCGAATAACACTAGGTTACCTCAACGGGGATATGCACATCCCCAACAATAAGAATATCATATTTCTTCTTGATAGTAGGAAGAGGAAATTCAAAACCTCCAATAGTGATTGTTGAAATTTTTCCAATAGAACTGATACTGTGGACTTGAGGTTGTTTCCTCGGAAAGTGTACCATATGATCATTACCATTAACATGAAAAGGTACATTGCCTTTGTTGCAATCAATAGCAGCCCCTGCAGTATTCAAAAAGGGTCTACCAAGGATGATCGACATACTATCATCCTCAGGAATATCAAGAATAACAAAGTTCGTTAAAATAGTAACGTTTGCAACCACAACAGGCACATCCTCACAAATACCGACAGGTATAGCAGTTGATTTATCAGCCATTTGCAAAGATATTTCAGTAGGTTTCAACTTATTCAAATCAAGTCTACGATATAAAGAGAGAGGCATAACACTAACACCTGCTCCAAGATCACATAAAGCAGTTTTAACATAGTTTCTTTTAATGGAGCATGGTATAGTTTGTACTCCTAGATCTCCAAGTTTCTTTGGTATTCCACCCTTAAAAGTATAATTAGCAAGCATGGTGGAAATTTCAGCTTCCGGTAACTTTCTCTTATCAGTAATAATTTCCTTCATATACTTAGCATAAGGATTCATTTTAAGCATATCAGTCAAACGCATACACAAAAAGATAGGTCTAATCATTTCAGCAAAGGGCTCAAAATCCTCATCATCCTTTTTCTTGGATGGTTTAGGAGGAAAAGGCATGGGTTTCTGAACCCATGGTTCTCTTTCTTTACCGTGTTTCCTAGCAACGAAGTCTCTCTTATCATAACGTTGATTCTTTGATTGTGGGTTATCAAGATCAACAGCAAGTTCAATATCTACATCATTATCATTGCTAGGTTGAGCATCAACATGAACATCATCATTAACATTATCACTAGGTTCATGTTCATTACCAGATTGTGTTTCAGCATCAGAAATAGAAATATCATTGGGAATCTCAGATGTGTCAACAACAGGTTCACTAGAAGCATGCAAAGTCCTATCATTTTTCTTCTTCTTCCTTTTAGAAGGACCAGGTGCATCAACATTAGTACTCTAAGAATCTTGCTCAATTCTTTTAGGGTGGCCCTCAGGATACAAAGGTTCCTGAGTCATCTTACCCCCTCTAGTCATAACTCTAATAGCATTATCATTTTTCTTATTGTTTAATTCATTGAGCAAATCATTCTGAGCTTTAAGTACTTGTTCTACTTGAGTGGTAACCATAGAAGCATGTTTACTAATAAGTTTAAGTTCACCTTTAACTCTAGACATATAATCACTCAAGAGTTCAAGCATATCAGCATTGTGTTTCAATTGTCTACCAGCATAAGCATTGAAGTTTTCTTGTTTAACCATAAAGTCATCAAACTCATCCAAGCATTGGCTAGCAAACTTGGGAAATGGAATTTCACATTTATCAAATCTATAGAGAGAATTTACCTTTACTACCTGTGTCGGGTTATCAATACCATGTATTTCTTCAATAGGTGGTAAATTCTTAACATCTTCAGCTTTAATACCTTTTTCTTTCATAGATTTCTTTGCCTCTTGCATATCTTCAGGACTGAGAAATAGAATACCCCTTTTCTTCGGAGTTGGCTTAGGAGTTGGTTTAGGAAGTGTCCAATTATTTTCATTAGTCAACATATTATTCAATAGAAATTCAGCTTGATCAATAGTTCTTTCCCTGAAAACACAATCAGCACAACTATCCACGTAGTCTCTGGAAGCATCGGTTAGTCCATTATAAAAGATATCAAGTATTTCATTTTTCTTGAGAGGATGATCAGGCAAAGCATTAAGTAAACGGAGAAGCCTCCCCAAGCTTGTGGGAGACTCTCTTCTTCAATTTGCACAAAATTATATATTTCCCTTAAAGCAACTTGTTTCTTATGAGCGGGGAAATATTTAGTAGAGAAGTAATAAATCATATCCTCGGGACTACGCACACAACTAGGGTCAAGAGAATTAAACCATATTTTAGCATCACCATTTAATGAGAACGGAAACAATTTAAGGATAAAGTAATAGCGAGTTTTCTCATCATTAGTGAACAGGGTGGCTATATCATTTAATTTAGTAAGATGTGCCACAATAGTTTCAGATTCATAGCCATAAAAAGGATCAGTTTCAACCAAAGTAATTAACTCAGGATCGACAGAGAAATCATAATCCTTATCAGTAATAAAGATAGGTGAAGTAGCAAAAGCAGGGTCATATTTCATTCTAGCATTCAAAGACTTTTCTTTAAGCTTAGATAATAATTTCTTAAGATCAGATCTATCATTGCAAGCTAAGAAGTCTCTAGCAGTTTCTTCATCCATAACATAACCCTCAGGCACAATAGGCAATTCATATCTAGGGGGAGAATCTTCATCATCACTTTCATCAATATTATCAGTTTCAATAATTTCATTCTCTCTAGCCCTAGCAAGTTGTTCATCAAGAAATTCACCTAGTGGCACAGTATTATCAAGCATAGAAGTAGTTTCATCATAAGTATCATGCAAAGTAGAAGTGGCATCATCAATAACATGCGACCTATCAGAATCAATAGCAGCACTAGGTGTCGCAAGTTTACTCAAAATAGAAGGTGAATCAAGTGCAGAGCTAGATGGCAGTTCCTTACCTCCCCTCGTAGTTGAGGGGAAAATGTTGGTTCTTTGATCTTTCAAGTTCTTCATAGTGATAAGCAGATATAAATCCCAAGTGACTCAAAGAATATAGCTATGCTCCCCGGCAACGGTGCCAGAAAATAGTCTTGATAACCCAAAAGTATAGGGGATCACATCAGTTTTCGAGGGTAGAGTATTCAACCCAAATTTATTGATTCAACACAAGGGGAGCCAATGAATATTCTCAAGTATTAGCAGCTGAGTTGTCAATTCAACCACACCTGGAAACTTAATATCTGCAGCAAAGTATTTAGTACGAAAGTAATATGACAGCAGTGGTAACGGTGGTAAAAGTAATATTTTTGGTTTTATAGTGATTGTAACTGTAGCAACGGAAAAGTAAATAAGCGAAGAACAATATATGAAAAGCTCGTAGGAATTGGATCGGTGATGGAGAATTATGTCGGATGTGATCAATCATGCAACAGTTACAACATAGGGTGACACATAACTAGCTCCAGATCATCAATGTAATGTAGGCATGTATTCCGAATATAGTCATATGTGCTTATGGACAGAACTTGCATGACATCTTTTGTCCTACCCTCCCGTGGCAGCGGGGTCCTATTGGAAACTAAGGGATATTAAGGCCTCATTTTAATAGAGTACCAGGCCAAAGCATTAACACATATTGAATACATGAACTCCTCAAACTACGGTCATCACCGGTAAGTATTCCGATTATTGTCACTTCGGGGTTAACGGATCATAACACATAATAGGTGACTATAGACTTGCAAGATAGGATCAAGAACTCACATATATTCATGAAAACATAATAGGTTTAGATCTGAAATCATGGCACTCGGGCCCTAGTGACAAGCATTAATTATAGCAAAGTCATAGCAACATCAATCTCAGACACATAGTGGATACTAGGGATCAAACCCTAACAAAACTAACTTGATTACATGATAAATCTCATCCAACCCATCACCGTCCAGCAAGCCTATGATGGAATTACTCACGCACGGTGGTGAGATTCATGAAATTGGTGATGGAGGAAGGTTGATGATGACGATGGCGACGGATTCCTCTCTTCGGAGCCCCGAACGGACTCCAGATCAGCCCTCCCGAGAGAGTTTAGGGCTTGGCGGCAGCTCTGTATCGTAAAACGCGATGAATCCTTCTCTTTGTTTTTTTCTCCCCGAAAGTGAATATATGGAATCAAGGTGGATGTCGGTGGAGCGTCAGGGGGCCCAAGAGGCAGGGGCGCGCCCAGGGGGGTAGGCGCGCCCCCACCCTCGTGGACAGGGTGTGGGCCCCTTGACGTGGATTCTTCTTCTAGTATTTTTTATATATTCCAAAAATAATCTCCGTTGATTTTCAGGTCATTCCGAGAACTTTTATTTTTGCACAAAATAACACCATGGCAATTCTGCTGAAAATAGCGTCGGTCCGGGTTAGTTCCATTCAAATCATGCAAGTTAGAGTCCAAAACAAGGGCAAAAGTGTTTGGAAAAGTAGATAGGACGAAGACGTATCAGACGTACAAAACATAGCCATTAGTTGCAACTAGTATTGGTAAGATTGAACTGGTGAGTTCATACTTGGTAAGTCCTGAGAGGTAGTTGTTCGGGCACTTCATCTTGGCCAGAGCCCACCCAAAGTCAGCGGCGGCGGCGGTGAGCTATTCCTCCGGGTCGAAGCGTGGATCAGTGCGACTGACATGTGTACCTACAGGCAACCAGTAAATGTTAGAAGTTAAACTGCAATTGCACAAATGATGTGAAATACTGTAAGACATGGGATGCAACTAACCTTGACAGTAAATAATAGCATCGGATGTTATGACCCTGCGTAAGTACATGAACATGCATGTTAAGTACAACATGGTTAGCATCCACCAAAAATAGCAAATGGGCAACATCTCTAGTTATATCCTGAGTCATGTATTGTAAGTTTGTTGCTGGTATTGATGAAATTGAGTTGGAGAGTTAATACTTGAACATCACACAGTGTGCAGTACTGAAATAAACAAGGCACGAACATGCTTAATACATCAATCGTACAAAACATAGCCATTGCAAGTGGTATTGGTAAGATTGAGCTGGTCAGATCATACCTGGTAAGTCCTGGGGGGTAGTCGCTGGGGCACTTCATCTGGGCCAGAGCCTGCACTAAGTCGGCGGCGGTGGAGGCGAGGTGTTCCTCCGGGTCAACATGCACATCGTCCATCGCGCCATCGACCGCCATCAGCTCCTCGACCTACACATGATATGTGGTTGGGCTTGCGCGGTGATGCTCTGGAGGTATGGGCGGTGGGGATTTGGAGGCATGAGGATGTTTCGCATGCACCATTTAAGCAATCAGGCCGGGGCCATGATAGAGATCGGTGGGTTACCTGACTGGGTTGATGATGGTCGGGCAGAACGTAGATGTGGTTGAAGTTGTGGTTGCGACGACGGCGATTTGAGCTGCCAGTAGGGGGAAGGGGGAGGGGGGATATGTTGTCGCTTGAAGCTACGTCAGTATTTCCCCAAAGAGGAAGGGATGATACAACACAACAGCGGTAGGTATTTCCCTCAGATATGAAACCAAGGTTATCGAACCAGTAGGAGAACCAAGCAACACAACGTAAACAGCCCCTGCACACAAATAACAACTTCTCGCAACCCAACGTGTTAAAGGGGTTGCCAATCCCTTTCGGGGTATGGCGCCTCAAGTGGCAAACGGATGTGAGATAAATTTGTAGTAAACTGATAGATCGAACACCAAACAAAATAAATAAGAATAAATTGCAGCAAAGTATTTTTGGGTTTTTGGATTAATAGATCTGAAAATTAAAGCAAATAAAAGTAGATCGCAAAGGCAAGTATATGGGGAAGAAGACCCGGGGGCCGTAGGTTTCACTAGTGGCTTCTCTCGAGAAAAATAGCAAACAGTGGGTAAACAAATTATTGTTGGGCAATTGATAGAACTCCAAATAATTATGACGATATCCATGCAATGATCATTGTATAGGCATCACGTCCAAGATTAGTAGACCGACTCCTGCCTGCATCTACTACTATTACTCCACACATCAACCGCTATCTAGCATGCATCTAGTGTACTAAGTTCATGGAGAAGCGGAGTAATGCAATAAGAACGATGACATGATGTAGACAAAATCTATCTATGTAGAGATAGACCCCATCATTTTATCCTTAGTAGCAATGATACATACGTGTTGTTTCCCTTTCTGTCACTGGGATCAAGCACCATAAGATCGAACCCACTACAAAGCACCTCTTCCCATTGCAAGATAAATAGATCAAGTTGGCCAAACAAAACCCAAATATCAGAGAACAAATACAAGGCTATAAGCAATCATGCATATAAGAGATCAACTAAACTCAAATAACTTTCATGGATATAAAAAGATGGATCTGATCATAAACTCAAAGTTCATCGGATCCCAACAAACACACCGCAAAAAGAGTTACATCACATGGATCTCCAAGAGACCATTGTATTGAGAATCAAGAGAGAGAGAGAGATGAAGCCATCTAGCTACTAACTACGGACCCGAAGGTCTACAAAGAACTACTCACACATCATCGGAGAGGCACCAATGGAGGTGGTGAACCCCATCCGAGATGGTGTCTAGATTGGATCTGGTGGTTCTAGACTGTGCGGAGGCTGGATGAATATTTCGTCGACTCCTCTAGGGTTCTGGGATTTTTTGGGTATTTATAGAGCAAAGAGGCGGTCCGGGGGACACCCGAGGTGGGCATAACCCACTAGGGCGCGCCTGGGCCTCCTGGCGCGCCCTGGTGGGTTGTGCCCGCCTCGGGGCACCCCCCAGGTGCAGCCATGGCCCGTTGTGTTCCTTCTGGCCCATAAAAATTCTTCGTAAGGTTTCGGGGCATTTGGACTCCGTCTGATATTGATTTTCTGTGATGTAAAAAACACAGAAAAAACATGAACTGACACTTGGCACTATGTCAATAGGTTAGTACCAAAAAATGTTATAAGATGATTATAAAACATTCAAGATTGATAATATAACAGCACGGAACAATCAAAAATTATAGATACGTTGGAGACGTATCAACATCCGCAAGCTTAACTCCTACTCGTCCTTGAGTAGGTAAGTGATAAAAACAGAATTTTTGATGTGGAATGCTGCCTATCATGTCATATCATATTCTTTTCTTTATAGCATGGACAATTGGACCTTTAGTTGTTCAAAGCAATAGTCTAGTTTTGACATGATAATTTAGATACTCAAGCATACCAACAAGCAACCATGTCTTTCAAAATATCAACACTAAAATAAGTTATCCCTAGCCCATCATGCTCAAACATTGATCCATTCATGAAACACACTTGAATATTAGCTATATCCAATACTAAGTACGATAATATTGCCTCCTAGTTGGTGCTTTTATAAGAGAATATGGAGACTTAAAATAAAAATTGCATAAAGTAAAAGAAAGGCCCTTCACAGAGGGAAGTAGGGATTTGTAGAGGTGCCGGAGCTCAAAGAGAAAAACTTAGAGATAAAAACATTTTGGCATGTGTATCCATCCCACCAACGAAAACGACTTAGAGTTAAACGACTTTGAGTTCCCAATACTTTCCATGCATAGATATATCATAGGCGGTTCCCAAACAGAAAATAAAGTTTATTCTTTTTTCCACCATACTTTCACTTTCCATGGCTAGCCGTATCCACGGTTGCCCTCCATACCAACACTTTCCATGCAATTTATTATTTGACAACATAAAGTAAATTCATTTTTTTGCATTTCGGGACTGGGCATCCCTAATACCTTTGCCTTACTCTCGTGCAATGACAAGTGAATAAACACTCATCGTGAGAATAACACATCTAGCATGAAAAATATTAGCCACCCCTCACCACTCCGCGAGCGAAACGAACACACAAAAGAGAAGTTTATTTTTGGAAACTAGAGATGGCACATGCAAATTTGCTTAGAACGGCAAAAGAATACCGTATATAGGTAAATATAGTGGACTCATGTGGCAAAACTGGGTTAAAGGTTTTCGGATGCACAAGTAGTGATCATACTTAGTCCAAAATGAAGGCTAGCAAAAGATTGGGAAGCGACCAACCAAGAAACAGATAATCTCATAAGCAAGCATTAAGCATAAATAACACTGAATAATGCACCACAAGTAGGATATAATTTCATTTCATGACTGTTGACTTTCGTACTTGCATAGGTAATCACAAACCTTAACACCAATATTCTTACAAAAGCATAATTACTCACCAACATAACTCACATATCACATCATCATATCTCAAAACTATTACTAAGAATCAAGTTTATTTTGTCCACTGATCTTCATGAAAGTTTTCATTATATCCTTCTTGGATATCTATCACTTTGGGACTAATTTTCATGCGTTGCTTTTGACAAGCTCCAACAAATATAAGTGAAGATCGTGAGCATAATAAATTTTTCTTTCTCTCAAATTAATTTAAGTGAAGCAAGAGAGATTTTCTTGAATACTTTACTAACTCTCAAATAAATCTAAGTGAAGCAAGAGAGCATTTCTTCAAAAATACTAAAGCACACCGTGCTCAAAAAAGATATAAGTGAAGCACTAGAGCAAGTCCATTGCTCATAAAAAATTTAAGTGAAGCATAGAGAGCAATTCTAACAAGTCATGACATAATTTTGGCTCTCTCAAATAGGTGTGTCCAGCAAGGATTGATGACTTAAAGCACAAAATAAATCAAACAAAGACTCATATCATACAAGACACTCCAAGCAAAACACATATCATGTGACGAATAAAAATATAGTTTCGAGTAAAATACTGATGATCGTTGGAATAAAGCGGGGATGCCACTCGGTGGCATCCCCAAGCTTAGTTGGTTGCTCATTTTTGGATTATAGCTTGGGATGCCGGGACATCCCCAAGCTTAGGCTCTTCCATCCTTCCTTCATCCATCATAAGATAACCCAAAACTTGAAAACTTCAATCACACAAAACTCAACAAAACCTTTGTGAGATCCGTTAGTATAAGAATAATAAATCACTATTATAAATGTTGTATCAAACCAATTCATATTTTATTTTTGTATTATATCTACTGTATTCCAAATTTTCTATGGCAAAAACTCATCAAAGAAAACCATAGAGACATCAAAATAAGCACACAAAACAAAGAAAACATAATCTGTCAAAACAGAACAGTCTGTAGCAATTTGACTATTTCGAATACTTCTGTAACTCCAAAAATTCTGAACAATTAGAAAGACCTGAGCAATTTTTATATTGATCTACTTCAAGTGGAGTGGGTATTTTATTACTCTCTGGTAAAAACTGAAAATTAATTTCGTGAGCATAAGAGTTTCTGTTTTTTCAGCAAGATCAAACAACTATCACCCAAGAAGATCCTAAATGCTTTACTTGGCACAAACACTAGTTAAAACATAAAAAACACAATCATAACAGTTGCATAATTGTGCTAACACTCAAGAATAGAAAGCAAAAATAAAATGTATTCATTGGGTTGCCTCCCAACAAGTGTTATAGTTTTACGCCCTTAGCTAGGCATAAAGCAAGGATCTAAGTTTTGTCTTCCGAAGTTTTGGCAACTTTTGCAAGGGTTTTCTGAACCCGGGAGGCTCTTTACGCTTCCCTAAATTCTCCGGGAAAGAAACCATCTTAAGATCCAAAATATCCAATTGCTTATTACAAAGAGTAATCAGGGCATTCATGCGATTGATACTACCATTGAGGTATTTGAGGGGTTCATTATATTTTTGTATTTCAACCATATGTTTATGCAAATCACCAAGTTTGTCCAACATTTGAGCTCCATCGGGGGTAAAAGGAAACCCCTTCTTTTGAGGTGGAATTCCCAAAATTCCCTCTAAGATTTCAAAGGTAGCATTGGCATCAAGTTCAATGAAGTTTCCTTTAGCGGCAAAATCAAGAAGTTGTCTATGATGCAAAGCCAATCCTATGTAAAAATTTTGAAGCAAAACTTTAGCGTCCCCCTTTAAGTTGGAAATACGATACGATTCCATAAGCCTATACCAAGCATCTTTCAAATTTTCTCCTTGTCCTTGCTTGAAGTAAAGGACTTCAAAATCTGGTGACAAAGGAGGAGTAGGGATGCTAGCCATCGAGACTGGAAAGCAAGAGAACGACAAACGAAAAAGAGAGGCGAATAAAACGGCAAATTTTTGTGAAGAGGGGGAAATGGAAACGAGAGGCAAATGGCAAATAATGTAAATTGCAAGAAGATGAGATTTGTGATTAGGAACCTACTATATGTTGAAGATCCTCCCCGGCAACGGTGCCAGAAATGGCACGTGGTCGGAGACTATCTTGACTTGATCCTCCCCGGCAACGGCGCCAGAAAATTCCTTTTGATGTCGCTTGAAGCTACATCGGTATTTCCCCAAAGGGAAAGGGATGATGCGGCACAACGGCGATAGGTATTTCCATCAGATATGAAACCAAGGTTATCGAACTAGTAGGAGAACCAAGCAACACAACGTAAACAGCCCCTGCACACAAATGACAACTTCTCGCAACCGACATGTTAAAGGGGTTGTCAATCCCTTTCGGGGTACGGCGCCTCAAGTGGCAAACAGACGTGAGATAAATTTGTAGTAAATTTATTGATCGAACGCCAAACAAAATAAATGAGAATAAATCGCAGCAAAGTATTTTTTGGTTTTTGGATTAATAGATCTGAAAATAAAAGCAAATAAAAGTAGATCGCAAAGGCAAATATATGAGGAACAAGACCCTGGTGCCGTAGGTTTCACTAGTGGCTTCTCTTGAGAAAATAGCAAACGGTGGGTAAACAAATTATTGTTGGGCAATTGATAGAACTTCAAATAATTACGATGATATCCAGGCAATGATCATTATATAGGCATCACCTCCAAGATTAGTAGACCGACTCCTGCCTGCATCTACTACTATTACTCCACACATCAACCGCTATCCAGCATGCATCTAGTGTATTAAGTTCATGAAGAAACAAAGTAATGCAATAAGAACGATGACATGATGTAGACAAAATCTATCTATGTAGAGATAGACCCCATCGTTTTATCCTTAGTAGCAATGATACATACGTGTCGTTTTCCTTTCTGTCACTGGGATCAAGCACCGTAAGATCGAACCCACTACAAAGCACATGTTCCCATTGCAAGATAAATAGATCAAGTTGGCCAAACAAAACCCAAATATCGGAGAAGAAATACGAGGCTATAAGCAATCATGCATATAAGAGATCAAAGAAACCCAAATAACTTTCATGGATATAAAAAGATAGATCTGATCATAAACTCAAAGTTCATCGGATCCCAACAAACACACGTAAAAAGAGTTACATCACATGGGTCTCCAAAAGATCATTGTATTGAGAAGCAAGAGAGAGAGATGAAGCCATCTAGCTACTAACTACGGACCCGAAGGTCTACAAAGAACTACTCACGCATCATCGGAGGCACCAATGGAGGTGGTGAACCCCATCCGAGATGGTGTCTAGATTGGATCTGGTGGTTCTGGACTCTGCGGCGGCTGGATGAATATTTCATTGACTCCTCTAGGGTTCTGGGATTTTTGGGCTATTTATAGAGCAAAGAGGCGGTCTAGGGGACACCCGAGGTGGGCACAACCCACCAGGGCGCGCCTGGGCCTCTTAGCGCGCCCTGGTGGGTTGTGCCCCCCTCGGGGCACCCCCCTGGCGTAGCCAGGGCCCGTTGTGTTCCTTCTGGCCCTTAAAAATTCTCCTTAAAGTTTTGGGGCATTTGGACTCCGTTTGAAATTGATTTTCTGCTATGTAAAAAACACGAAAAAACAGGAACTGGCACTTGGCACTATGTCAATAGGTTAGTACCAAAAAATGATATAAAATGATTATAAAACATCCAAGATTGATAATATAACAACATGGAACAATCAAAAATTATAGATACATTGGAGACATATCAGGAGATACTAAAAAAATATGATGGGTGGGGATGTGGTGGAAGGAATAAATTCTGAAATCGCGCGCCTAATGAAAATTTCGCTGCGAAACTTGAAACTTGGGCGGGGGAAACACACAACACAGACGAAGCGCGTAAAATACTCGTGTGTGAGAATTGAGAAAATTGGCAGACCCCGTATCCAAAAAATGTACACATGTAGTTGATTTTTTCGGTCAATGATACGCCTATTTTATTAGGAAACGCCGCACATGTAATTGACTTATGGATTATTAACGCAAAAAACGCACACGGGTACGCCATAAAAACCATGTGTTTTGTGATCTTTTAATAATTCTTATATCTATCAGCATCTCCAACCACACCTAATTTCAAAAATCTCTTTCATTGTATCAGGATTATTCAATGTACATGAATGAGGCAAGGTGACACCCGATGAGCAATCATCGGTTTATGAAATTCAATCAAGTGTCAACCTGCCTCGCTCGCATAGCCAGATTTGTTCCTATGCAACAAGAGAGAAGCTTGCTGCCATCCGCCAGCGCAGCAATTTAAGTCGGTGTGCGGCCAACTCGCACAGCAAGGTGGGACTAAAAACCAGTTGCGGCCAACTCTATCTCCGCCAGTGGCTGCGGGCGGACGTTTCAGGAGTATTTAGGGCCGGGGTGCGGCTACAAAACTTCAGTGAACACATACTAATCAACGCTCAAAGCCCTCAAAGAATGTGCTTACCGACATTGTACGTTAATAATAGATAATACCAACTTAAAATACTAGTGGTAATTTTCTCTAAAACTAGTATGTATGTAGTACTCATAGATGCTCATAGTTAATTATACAAACTTACGGGTGACACACGCACTAACTACTTCTCACATGCTGCCATCGGGGCATGCCGGGCTAGACGCCGGCGTTCTCCTTCCCGGCCTTGTAGGCGACAGCCTACCGTGCTTCAATCTTTGCCGAGCTCTCCTCAGCACGACATGCGGCCTCTTCTTTCCTGCGGAGGCAGGACTCTTTTTTCTTGACTGCTTTCTGCCTTTTTAGCTCCTTCTGTGCGGCTTTGGCCGCCTCTAGATCCACCGCCCATTTGGCCATGGCAGCCACAAAGTCCGCCCACGTAACTGTGTGGCCGTTGGCGGTGATGAACTCGGCACGGCAAGATGTCATCGCTTCCTTACCATGTGTGCGATCGCGGGCGGCTGTGACGCCCCCGATTCGACCGTACACTAATCATACACGCAAATGTGTACGATCAAGATCAGGGACTCATGGGAAGATATGACTACACAACTCTAGACACATTAAAATAATACAAGCTTTATATTTACAAGCCAGGGGCCTTGAGGGCTCGAATGCATAGCTCGATACACAAGAGTCAGCGGAAGCAACAATATCTGAGTACAGACATAAGTTAAATAAGGATGCCTTAAGAAGGCTAGCACAAACATCAACGATCGAAGAGGCAAGGCCTCCTGCCTGGGACCTCCTAACTACTCCTGGTCATCGGCGGGCTCCACGTAGTAGTAGGCACCCTCAGGGTAGTAGCAGTAGTCGACGGTGGCATCTAGCTCCTGGGATCCACCATCTTGTTGCAACAACCAGAAAGAAGAAAGGAAGGGAAAAGGGGGGTAGCAAAGCAACCACGAGTACTCATCCAAAGTACTCGCTAGCATCAGATCTATACTAAGTATGCATTGGTATCAAATGGAAGGGTTGTATCTGTGGACTGAAATGCAGAATGCCAGAATAGAGGGAAAGGCCTAGCCTATCGAAGACTAGCATCTTCAAGCAGCTCCAAGCATCTTCCAGCATGTAGAAGAGTAAAGAATAGCAGTTCATATTTAACAAACATGTTATAGCATTAACGCCCAGAGATCCTTCCTCGACTCCCTGCGAGAAAAGCCATCTCGAAGCCACATATCCATCTCATGTCTCAAGTAACCAGTTCTAGTTGTAATAGATCAGGATACAAGTCTAAACGTCCATTACCGTGGACACGGTAGTCGAATAGATAACTTCCCTGCAGGGGTGCACCACGTTACCCAACACACTCAATCACTCTGGCCGGACACACTTTTCTGGGTCAATGCCCGGCCTCGGAAGATCAACACGTTGCAACCCTACCTAGGCTCAGCAGAGAGGTCCCCGTCGGTCTACATCCTAAGCGTTTCGGGGTCTTGGGCCCATCGCCCATTGCACTCCTGGTCGTTGCGAGCAGGGTGAATACCAACACCGCCTCGGATGACCTACACGATCCGACCGTGCCGCAATGCTGAACTGGACGTCTGACAAAGCTTCGGCTGATGCCACGACGTCGAGGCCCATAACTATTCTCGCGTGGTGGTTAGTGCGTAAAGGCCAACTCAGAACAAATACCCAAACCTGTTAGTGCATTGGGGGCTCACGGAGACGAGCAGAGACTCACGGTAATGTGACCCCATGGCCCCGTCTCACGGACTTACGGCAAGGGCCCAGAATGCATGGCCGTGCCACGTAGAAAACTCGCGGGTGCTCTACGGGCCCGCCCGACTTTCACATCAACTCGCCGATACCCCTCGGGGCCAACCCGACTTCAACAATGGTCTCAAGTAAAGTCTGGGTAACCATGTGTCCAAAACATCAAGGAGGAAAACCGGAGGAATCACCCTCGGTGGATTCCACTCGATGTAATCATCAAGGTGAATGTAAGAGGAACCACCCTCAAGGTTCACACTTGAGGGATTGCACGATAGAGTCGTATCGGGAGTGATCAAGGAGGAATCACCCTCGATGACCGCGACCGAATAGCTACACTATAGAGTCATCATCAGGAGTGCGTTATGAGGTATCATCCTCGGCACTCGATAATAGCTCTGCAGAGTCGAGCAACAAAAGGGGCGTGATGTGAGGTGTCGGGCTTTGGTCGTCGATCACATTGATCGAGTCATCGATGATGAAGCAAGGGCAACAAGGACAAGGTGGGGGTCACTGATGGATCACTAACCAACCTATACTAAGTAGTTTAGGATAAGGAGGTAAGGTACAATAGCAGGTTACAAAAACAGGGTATGCATTAGAATAGGAGCAATCAATAACAGTAGCAAAATCTAATGCAAACATGAGAGAATGGAATGGGTGATATCAAGACGATCAGGGGAGGGGGGGGCTTGCCTGGAAGCTCCGCTCAAAGGGAAGAAGGGTCATTGTCGACGTAGTTGATCACAGCGGCATCAACATCGGTCTCGAGGTCTACCGAAGAAGAGGAGGAAGAAATAGTAAATACAAAGCACACAGATGCATGACATGACAACAGGCAAAGCTAGGGTGTTCTAACGCGGTGCTACACGCTACCGGCGAAGGAGGAGAACATTCGGGAATGTTTCCTCGAAGTTTGGCATTTTTGGACAGGTGAAACAGAGCGGGGGCGGTTCGATGTTCTCTATGTTAGGGATGTGTGATAGATGAATGGACCACGTATTCGGATTCGTCTCGTCGTTCTGAGCAACTTTCATGTTTTCATCCGAGCTACGGATTATTTTCTATAATTTTTCAAAGTTTTATTAATATTCTGGAATTATCTTTAATTCGAAAATAAAAGAATAAATTGCTAGGGGTACACAGGGAATGTACCCAGAATTTTTCTTTTCAGGCTGGTAGGTGGGGTCATTGACTGAGTTGACCTGGTCAAAAGTTGACAAGTCAAAAGAGGAATAGTGCTTGGGTCCCACTTGTCATTGTCTCTGACTTTATTAGATTAATCATTTTTCTTTAATTAATTGTGGGGCCCATTAGTCAGTGTGTTAGGTCTCGGGTTAGTGGGCTAAAATTAGTTTGACCTCCAATCTAATATTCACACGGCCCAGGTGGCAGGGGCACTAGCCAGCCAGGACCGCACGCGCGCAGTGGACGCGGCAGCAGCAGTGGGCGCCGGCGACGAGCGCATGTACTTGGCGCGGAAGGAGGTGCGTGGGCAACGGTGAGTGGAGGTGGGGGCTTGGCAACGGCGGCGGTCCGAGCAGACGGCACCAGCGCAACGGCAGCTGGAGGCCAGCGGGGGTCGGCCGCGACGCGGGGAGCACGCATGGGGGCGACCGGTGATGCGCGGGTCGAGCAAGCAGAGGTCAGGGGCGTGCGCATGCGATGGCTGGCGCACAGCAGGTCGCGGGCTGCGGGGCACGCGGAGCTACGACGGGTACGGGGGGTGGAGCGGGCGAGAGCGCACGGCGTCGGGATACAGGGGAAAAGGGAAGCGGGGCGCGGGAGCTCACGACGAGGGGGTCGGGGTGGCGTTCGGGGAGGCCGGCGACGCCATGGTCTCCCACGAGCAGAGGACGGCGCGAGGAGCGGCGGGACGGAGGCAGCGGTCCTCGGGCGTAGCCGCGCTTGACGCCGGGAGGAGACGGGGATGGCGCGATGATGAGGACGGGGCGACACGGTCCTCGGGCGACGGCAAGCGGCGACACCGGGGGCGGCGCGGCACCCAGCTCAGGTCGGGGCGAGGAGAGGGAAGAGGGGATTGACCGGGGTTGCTCCCCCGATCCAGATCGGGTCGGGGTGAGGGGGAGACGTGGATCGGGAAGTGGGGAAAGTGAGGATCGGGCCTAGGGTTTGTGGGTGGTGGGGGGTTTATGGCGGGAGAGTGGGCCGGCCTGGGTGGGCTGGCCGACTAGGCCGGCCAGTTGGCTGGCTGGGCCGGTTGGCCCAACGTGGGGAGGGGGGTTCATTTCCTATTTCACATTTTTTTCTATTTTCAATTTTAGCTAATGCTTTCTATTAAATTATAAAACTAAATGAGTTTTGTTAGATATGAGACTTGTCACATAAATCAGTCACATTGTTTTTAGGAGTCACAAAAAGTTCGAGGCCAAAAGGAGTTGTCTAACCATTTTTAGAAATAGAAAAGGCGAGATTTAAAAGTTGTTGGACCAGTTAATAAAATTCTAGGGGCACTTTGGGAATCCAAAAGAGGTTGGTTCCAACATGACAATTACTCAGTGATTATTTGCAATATCATGAACATTTTAGTTTCTCGGTTTGGATAAATTACATTTTGACTTTATTTTTGCGGGTTTGAATCAGAAGAATGATTTGGATCAAGTGAGGATTAGCAACAGTAATGTGATGACATGGCATCATTAGCAGAATGTTATTGTAGCTTAATTATTCGGGCGTCAGAGCGGCGAGGAACGCGGCGCGGTGGGATGCCCATCGCTTCCTTACCAGTTACTGTACGCCGTGGCGCCATGAACGATGCTTGGAGAGAGCTCTGGGACAGAGTGACCGGGCAGCCGTACAGTGCGGTGGTTTTTAAGAGCTCAACGACAAACAACGAAGGAGATTTGGCTTCCCTTACAATTTTGCTCGTTCAATATCGCACACGGTTTATCTCCGTCGCGTCCGGAAACATTGTGTGCTGAGCTTATTTTGTGTTGCGTTATGATTGTCCGGAACCCCAGCCACGCGGATCGTGCGTGTGCATTGTAGGATGCGCCGCGATCGAATGGCAATTCACGTCCCTCATATCACACCCGTGTAGATGGAGCTGTATTGGATTTATATGCGCTAAATGCCTAGAAAATGCACATAATCCCCTAAATATGGTAAATAAGTCCGGAAAAATGCCCAATTTGAACACGGTGATTTGCAGGGTGTATGTTCGTCATAGAAAAAAACTCCAAGGCAAAGAACGAAGAAAATTTGGATTTCCCTTCAATCTTGATGATTTCCCTCTCGAAAGTATGGAACTTCCTCGGTGATGGTTCGATTTATGAAGGGCGTGCATGATGACATACGCCAAACCTTATCATTTTTTTACAAGGGCATGGTGAGGCCATACCATGGCACCATGCCATGTGTCATGTTTTTCAAGCATTTATTTCATTTTTCTATAGTTGAAACCCCAATAAACAAACATTTGTGGTTGACTATTGCCACACATTTCATCGAAATATCTGCCCATACCTTGTAAAAGGCATGAGAATTTACTAAATGGAATGAGCATGGTTTTCCAGGCCGTTCTTGTGCACCCTTTCATGCACTGACTATTTGAACTTGAATTATGTGCAGTAATGTCTAGAAAACGCACATAATCCCCTAAATATGGTAAATGAACCCGGAAAAGTGCCAAATTTGAACACAGCGATTTGCAAGGTGTATGTTCATTGTAGAAAAAAACTCATGGACAAAGGAAAAAGGAAATTTGGACCCCCCCTTCAATCTTGGTGATTTCCCCCTCGAAACCATGAGACTTCCTCAGTGATGGTTCGATTTATGAAAGACGTGCATGACGACATAAGGCAAACATTCTTAATTTTTTACCAGGGCACAGGGACGCCATACCATGGCACCACGCCAGGTGTTATGTTTTCCAAGCATGTATTTCATCTTGGTATAGTTATTAACCCAGTAAACGACACCTTCGTGGTTGACTATTGCCACACATTTCCTTGAAATCTCTGCCCATTTCTTGTAAAAGGCATGGGAATTTACTAAATAGCACGAGCATGGTTTTCCAGACCGTTCTTGTGCACCTTTTCATTCACCGATTGTTCGAATTTGAATTATGTGGATTAATGCCTAGAAAATGCACATAATCCCCTAAATAGGGTAAATGAGCCCGGAAAAATGCCAAATTTGAACACGTTGCATTGGAGGGGGTATGTTGATTGTAGAAAAAACTGAATGACAAACTAGGAAGGAAATTTGGATTCCCAACCCCTTCAATCTTGGTGATTTCCCCCTCGAAACCATGAAAATTCCTCGGTGATGGTTCGATTTATGAATGGCGTGCACGACGACATAAGCCAAACCTTCTCAAATTTTTACCAGGGCATGGTGATGCCATACCATGGCACCATGCCAGCCGTCATATTTTTCAAGCATGTATTTCATTTTTCTACAGTTGGAAAACCAATAAACGACATGTTTGTGGTTGACTATTGCCACACATTTCCGTGAAATCTCTGTCCATTCCTTATAAAAGGCATGAGAATTTACTAAATAGCACACGCATGGTTTTCCAGACCATTCTCGTGTACCTTTTCATGCACCAATTGTTTGAATTTGAATTATGTGCATTAATGCCTAGAAAATGCACATAATCCCCTAAATATTGTAAATGAACCCAGAAAAGTGCCAAATTTGAACACGATGATTTGCAGGGTTTATGTTCATCGTAGAAAAAAACACAAAGAAAATTTGGATTCCCCTTCAATCTTGGTGATTTACTACCGCACGCGATTCATCGTCGTCGCCTCTGCGAACCGTGTGTGTTCACCCACACATGCAAAAGGAAAAAGAAAACCCTTGCACACTTCGTTCTCACCCACTCGCTGCGGACTCCTCCGCAACTCCGCACCTTGATAATCCCCAAGTGCAAGGAATCATCGTAGCAATTTTCAAAGGTGGAAGTGATAAGTATGGAGTGTCGAACCCACAAGGAGCTAAAGGTAAGATCAATATTCTCTCAAGTCCTATATGCCACTGATACGACTCTACATACACCGAACGTTTGCTTCCATCTAGAAACGAGAAATAAAACTACGTTGTGGGTATAAAGAGGATAACTTTGCACGATATCGGAGAGCTAAAATATAAAAATAGGTGCTGCTAACATAAAGTTAGAATATATTACTATATATTATAAATAGTGAGTGTGGAATAATGATGGATCGGTGTGTGGAATTACCCTAGGCAATTGTTAACAAGATCGATGATCATTATTGCAATTCTATATGAGGGAGAGGCATAAGCTAACATACTTTCTCCACTTGGAACATATGCAGTTATGATTGGAACTCTAGCAAGCATCTGCAACTACTAAAGATCATTAAGGTAAAACCCAACCATAGCATTAAAGTATCAAGTCCCCTTTATCCCATACGCAACAACCCCCCTACTCGGGTTTAAGCTTCTGTCACTCTAGCAACCCACTATAAGTAAATCATGAACGTATTGCAACACCCTACAATGGGAATCCTTCACATGTGCGCGACACGGAAGGTACCATAGGGCAGCACCAAAATAAAATATACAACTCAAACCAATCTAAATCATCAATCAACCCAAAAGGCAAAAGAAATCTACTCAAAACATCATAGGATGGCAACACATCATTGGATCATAATATGTGGCATAAAGCACCATGTTCAAGTAGTGGATTACAGCGGGGTGCGGGAGAGTGGACCACTTAAAAGAGATGAGGAAGGTGATGAATATGGTGATGTTGATGAAGACGATCACCGCGGCGCTGGCCCCGGTGGCATTCCGGCGCCATCAAGAGAGAGGGGGAGAGAGTCTACCCCGTGTGCTTCACTGTCGGTGTCAAAACCGGCGGATCTCGGGTAGAGGGTCCCGAATTGTGCGTCTAAGGTCGATGGTAATAGGAGGCGGGGGACACAATGTTTTACCCAGGTCCGGGCCCTCTTGATGGAGGTAATACCCTACGTCCTGCTTGATTGATATTGATGAGTATAAGGATTACAAGAGTTGATCTACCACGAGATCGTTGCGGCTAAACCCTAGAGGCCTAGCCTGTCTGATTGTGATTGTTATCTACAGACTAAACCATCCGGTTTATATAGACACTGGAGGGGCCTAGGGTTATACGAAGTCGGTTACAGAGAAAGGAAATAATACATCCGGACGCCTAGCTTGCCTCCCACGCAAAGGAGAGTCCAATCCGGACACGGGAGGAAGTCTTCTATCTTGTATCTTCATGGCCCAATAGTCCGGCCCATGTCACATAGGCCGGACGCCCGAGGACCCCTTAATCCAGGACTCCCTCGGTAGCCCCCGAACCAGGCTTTAATGACGATGTGTCCGACGCGCTAATAGTCTTCGGCATTGCAAGGCGGGTTCTTCCTCCGAACACTTCAAAGCGTTTGATCCGAAGAGTCATACTCGGCTTTCCATTTAATGCCGTACCCCTGGGCTTCTGCGCCTCTACCACTTCGGCTTCCACGTGTCAAGCGAACATGATAGGTCAGAGTACTTTTTGCACATACCACCCTGGCCATGTAAGAAGGGTGCCTATTTAAAGGGACTGGATCTCAGATCCCATTCCACATTGAGTGGAAAATCCTTAGAGCTTGCTAGGATAAACCATTCCAACATGGCTAGCATTCCCAGTTCTTCCTCCCGTCCCCACGGCTCCGAAAAAGGCGATTGGGGGAGATGTTCAGTATCCCACGATCAGCTGGCTAAGCTTCAAACGCAGGGATTTCTTCCCCCCGCGGATCTAGTCCCTGTTCGAGCAGGATTAACCTCTTTTACGGGCGAAGCCCTGGCGGAAAATTTCCCCAATCCAGCCAGGGGAGAGCGAGTGTGCTTTACATCCTTCTTAATAAGAGGCGTCGTGTTTCCAATCCACCCCTTCCTCCGAGGTCTTCTGGAGTACTACGACCTCCAACTGCACAATCTCACACCGGGTTCCATTCTGCACATCGCAGGCTATGTTGCTCTTTGCGAGCTATTCCTGGGCTGCGAGGCCCATTTCGAGCTATGGAGGAAACTGTTCTGCCTCGTCCCTCGCTCCCAAAAGGGATCTATATTTGAGGTGGGCGGCGCCGAACTATGGCGCATAGCCGGGACTGGATACTTATCCGGCACGCCGAAGAAGGCGTCCGAAGAGTGGCCCTCGGAGTGGTTCTATATTGAGGACGTCGCTCTCCCTAACCCAGTTCGAATGGGCCTTCCCGAATTTACTCGTGCTCCATTGAAAAAACGCCACAGCTGGCGCCCTCGGAGCCTCGAGGAGGAAGATAGTGCGGAAGTCCAACAATTAATGGGCAAGATAAGGACACTCGCCCAGTCCGAATTATCAATAATCGATGTAGTGGCCACTTCCATAGTGCGGTGTGTGCAACCGCTCCAATTCAGGGGGCTTCCTATGTGGCACGACAATGGGGAAGATGACGCCTCGCGCTGTGGACAAAAGGGTCCGGATTCCCTTACCGCCTTGGCCGCAATACTGGCCGATCTGTATAAAGGGGAGAAAGAGGAGTTCACTCGTCTTACGCTCCGGGAAGGATTTTCTATGTACAATCCTCCTAGCCGGGTGGGTTTTAATCCCATCACTCTACTCAATCCTCTCCCTGAGTCATGCTTAATTAGCATTAACCCTTCCATTTGTAACATGAATGGCGGAAGGTTATAGCGGGGATCTATAGCCCCGCTCCATAACCGGAGAACCGTAACCGGGACCTTGACCCCGGATATGAAGAGGATCCAGACATATTCGTAGAGCTTGAGGAGGGAGTATTCTACCAGGCGAGCTATGATGGCACAGTAGTGCCAATTTTGGTCGACTATCCCGGCCTCCTTCCTGCCTCACATGTAAGTAATCAAGAGACACCTCCTCCGAAAGAGCTTCCTCACCGTACCTCACCCACCGCACTGTCTCATGCTCCAAAGGGTAGGCGCTCGGCGCGCCATGCTACACTAGAGGCATCTCGTAAGAGCGCGGCGCTCGCGCCTAACAAGTCGTTGAAGAGGAAGGCAGACGATAACACGGCCGAACCTTCATCGAAGAGGTATGGCTTTTTAAATATGCCCTCTAGCAGTCACATCAAACTGTGACACTACCTGCTATGTCTTATCAGGAAGAGCGTTCGCCAGACTATGTTCGGGGATCCTGCCGGTCGCGCCTCCACCAGTCAGGTTCCAGACCCTGCCTTAAGGACGGAGGCTAACACGGGAGTGACGCTGGATTGTCCTTCCGCAGAGGACTCGAATGACGTGTCCATCATGAACTCTGAAGTGGAGAGTGCCATGAATCATCGGCGCTGGAGGGCCACGAAAGAGGCATTCAATGCCTTCAGCTTGGCCGATGCATACATCCGAGCTGCTCGGGATGGGCTTGCCAGAGCCACGAACCAACATTTAAAAGATATGCGGGTAAGTACAGATTTGTACAACCTTTGTAATCATATACCAGTAGCCCCCGAGACTTGAAGCAGTTGATACAACTGATTTAAGGATCATTGTATAATCATGCACTTACAGATAAGAACAACCTGCTGTCTCAAGAGCTGGAAGAGTGTCAGACTCTGCTAGCTATGGCTACCGCCAAATTGGAGAAATCCAAGAAGGCACCGCATGGTATTGTTTCCCTCCATCTAGAAAAAGGATAATTATATACCAGTAATATTAATACTATTGTGTCTCCACTAACAAGATCGGTAGATCAACTGAAAGAGAAACTGAAAGTCGCCCAGGCGGGTGAACAGGAGGCCAAAAGGCAACATGCAGCAGGCGAACGTGTGCTGACGCGAGTCAGGGACGACAAGAACAAGCTGCAGGATTCCAACATCCTGATGGGTGAAGAGCTAAAAGATGTACGAGCCCAGCTGGCTGACACCGTGAAGGAGAATTAGAGGCGACGAGGCGGCATATTCAGTATGCTTTTGACCTTACCTTAATGTAATTTAGCGAAGAAATGATCTAACAGATTGATGTCTGCAGGTATGCTGACTGTCCATCCCGAAGAGGAAATGTCCGGTTCTCAAGGCGACCTGCTGCAAGAGCTATCCCAACTGCACGCATTGCCAAAGCTTTATGGCCATCCGCCTCTCCTCCAGGAAGTATGGAAGAGCTTGTGAAGACATTCCAGGGAGCTCAGCGGCGCTTCCGATTATGGAAGATATCGGCCTGCCGAGAAGGTGCGTGAGAGGCCTGGGCCATGGTAAAAACACGGTACACCAAGCTTGATCCAAATCATATGGTCCGGGTCAGACCTCGGGGGTCAGATGGAAAATAAATTCCAGTTAGTCTGGTATATGACCAAGTAAAGATAGCCGCCAAGTATTCCCAACTAGCTAGATAACCTGTTAGATGGCATAGAGGAAGAAGTTTTTTAGTCCAAGTGACTATGTACTTCGATTGACAAACTTGTTCCTAGCCGGATTGTAAAACGATTGTCATGGCAGACCTTTTCGCTTCGACCTCTGGACCTGAAGGCTCAGAGTTTTTCTGAATACCATAACGGTAATATAGACCGGGGCATGCGTGGAAACCAGGCGTAGGGGTCATAGTTGCTTGAACAGACAAGTTGTATCCGGCTAGCTATGTTATATTACATGTTGATTGTAAGAAACATCTTACAGGGAGAATAGTTCCATTAGGGGTTCCTTTCCCTGGGCGGATATGCATTAGTATGCATGTCCGAACTATGATTGAAAAATCGCAGTGTACGTAACATCTGGGGGTTCATGGTGTGATGAAGGTAAAACGTCTTTAGTTCGCCGACCGAATATTCCCTTAAGAATGCTAGCTTTCGGCTTCACCCAGCCTTTAGGTACAAGTCTGGATGACCCTGCTGTAACAATCGCAGAGGTGCTCCCTTTATGCCCTAGCCGAACAAACAGGAACGTAGGGCATAAACACAGGAGCCAGGCAACCCAGCTTGGCAAAAACTTAAGTCATAACGATGCATATAATGTCGAAGAAAAGGTGCATATGCGGAAGAGGACGCATATGTGTTGAGCTTGATGCTCCGAAAATAATAATAAGCTTCTGTAAAAGAAGCCCCCAGGTATTATGAGTGTATACATTTAAGGATGTGCACATCATATGTGTGCGGTTTGGCCTCACAAGAGCTAAAGAGCTAGAGAAAAATTAAAGAGGCTAAAAAATGAAAACAAAGGGAGAAGAAGACAAACAAAGAGTATGGCTCTAGGCATAGAATCTTCGGAGTCTTGCGGAATTCCACGGGTTCGGCTCTAGGCGATTGTCAGATGCATCACGCAAGCGGTACGCTCCTCCAGTGAGAACCTCATCTATGATGAAGGGACCCTCCCACTTGGGCTTGAGTTTGTCCTTTTTCTTTTCTGGCAAGCATAGAACGAGTTCACCAACATTATAAGTCTTGGCCCACACCTCTCTGCTTTGATATCTGCAAGCCTGTTGTTGATAGAATGCAGAACATGCTTTTGCAATGTCACGCTCCTCCTCCAAGGCATCTAGACTGTCCTGCCGATCCAACTCGGCTTCTCTCTCTTCATACATATGCACTCGAGGTGAGTCATGAATGATGTCGCAGGGCAAAATGGCCTCTGCACCGTACACCATGAAGAATGGTGTGTATGCGGTAGTGCGACTCGGCGTGGTCCGCAGCCCCCGGAGTACGGAGTCGAGCTCCTCAACCCAGTGCTTGTCTGATTCTTTCAATGACCGCACTAGTCTAGGCTTAATGCCGCTCATGATAAGACCATTAGCTCGTTCGACTTGACCGTTTGTTTGTGGATGATAGACCGAGGCATAATCGAGCTCAATGCCCAATTTAGCACACCAGGATTTCACTTCATCGGCTGTGAAATTGGAGCCGTTACCGGTGATGATGCTGTTTGGGACACCATAACAGTGCACGACACCGGATATAAAGTCTATCATCGGTCTAGCTTCGGCCGTTTTCACTGGTTTGGCCTCTATCCATTTGGTGAATTTATCTACCATGACTGGCAGATATTTTTTCTTATGGCTTCCTCCTTTA
This sequence comes from Triticum urartu, assembly GCF_003073215.2. Classification (NCBI taxonomy): domain Eukaryota; kingdom Viridiplantae; phylum Streptophyta; class Magnoliopsida; order Poales; family Poaceae; genus Triticum; species Triticum urartu. The sequence goes on along the minus strand of NC_053026.1, from coordinate 178,413,679 downwards.
AGGGGTCCTACCATATCAAGCCACCAGACCGCAAAAGGCCAACTAATGGGGATTGTTTGTAAAGAAGTAGGCGGCATATGGCTTTGATTGGAAAAGAGCTGGCATCCGACACAACGTTGGACCAGGTCCTGTGCATCTGCTCGGGCCGTCGGCCAAAAGAAACCTGTACGGAAGGCCTTACTTACAATGGCCCGAGCCGCGGTGTGGTGACCGCTGAGACCAGCATGGATTTCAACCAGGAGTTGTCATCCCTCTTCTTTAGAGATACATCTTTGAAGGACTCTGGCAGCACTTTTCTTGTAGAGCTCTTCATTATGGACCTTGTAGGCTTTCGAGCGCCGAACAATGCAGCGAGCCTCATTCTGGTCCTCCGGGAGCTCTCGCCTATTAAGGTAGGCCAAGAAGGGTTCGGTCCATGGGGCAATTACTGCCATTATTAGATGGGCCGATGGTGTTATTTCAGTGGCTGAGCCCCCGATGATACCGGTATTGTGTTCGTAATATGGGGATATAATCGGATCCGGACTAGTGTTGCCGCTCTCATCCTACCACACCACGGATGGCTTGAAGAGCCTTTCCAAAAAGATGTTCGGCGGGACGGGATCACGCTTGGTGCCCATGTGAGCAAGGACATCCGCCGCTTGATTGCTTTCTCGAGCCACATGATGAAACTCGAGTCCCTCGAACCGAGCTGATATTTTGAGTACGGCGTTGCGATAGGCCTCCATCTTTGGATCCTTGGCGTCGGAGTCTCCATTTATTTGGGATATTGCGAGATTTGAATTCCCGCGCACCTCCAGGTGTTGTATGCCCATGGAGGTAGCCATCCGAAGACCGTGCAACAAGGCCTCGTATTCGGCTGGATTGTTGGAGTCTGTGTATAATATTTGGAGTGCGTACTAGACTGTGTCTCCAGTGGGGGACGTTAAAACGATGCCTGCTCCTAAACTGGCCAGCATTTTAGAGCCATCGAAGTGCATGATCCAGTTGGAATATGTACCATACTCTTTAGGGAGTTCGGCCTCTGTCCATTCGGCGACGAAGTCGGCCAATACTTGGGATTTAATGGCTCTGTGTGGTTTGTATGTTATGCCGAATGGTAGGAGCTCAATAGCCCACTTGGCAATCCGACCCGTAGCGTCACGGTTATTTATTATATCATTGAGCGGTACTTCTGAAGCCACCATGATCGAACACTCTTGGAAGTAGTATCGTACCTTCCGAGATGCCATTAAGACCGCGTACGCTATCTTTTGGTAATGAGGGTACCGGGATTTGCACAGTGTGAAGATGGTGGTGCTACCTCTTGAGCATGCGTTGGTTTTCCCTTGAAGAGGAAAGGGTGATGCAGCAAAGTAGCGTAAGTATTTCCCTCGGTTTTTGAGAACCAAGGTATCAATCTAATAGGAGACTACACGCAAGTCCCTTGTACCTGCACAAACAATCAAGAACCTTGCAACCAACGCGATAAAGGGGTTGTCAGCCCTTCACGGCCACTTGCAAAAGTGAGATCTGATAAAGATAATAAGATAAATATTTTTGGTATTTTTTGTTGTATAGATTGAAAAGTAAAGATTGCAAAATAAATAGTGACAGAAATAGCTAGTTGACGGGAAAATTATATAATGGAGAATAGACCCGGGGGCCATAGGTTTCACTAGTGGCTTCTCTCAAGATAGCATAATCTACAGTGTGTGAACAAATAACCATCGAGCAATTGATAGAAAAGCGAATAGTTATGAGAATATCTAGGCATGATCATGTATATAGGCATCATGTCCGTGACAACTAGACCAAAACGATTCTGCATCTACCACTATTACTCCACACATCGACCGCTATCCAGCATGCATCTAGAGTATTAAGTTCATAAGAACAAAGTAACACATTAGGCAAGATGACATGATGTAGAGGGATAAACTCAAGCAATATGATATAAACCCCATCTTTTTATCCTCGATAGCAACAATACAATATGTGCCTTGCTGCCCCTGCTGTCACTGGGAAAGGACACCGCAAGATTGAACCCAAAGCTAAGAGCTTCTCCCATTGCAAGAAAGATCAATCTAGTAGGCCAAACCAAACTGATAATTCGAAGAGACTTGCAAAGATATTTAAATCACGCATAAAAGAATTCAGAGAAGAATCAAATATTGTTCATAGATAATCTTTATCATAAACACACAATTCATCGGATCTCGACAAACACACCACAAAAAGAATTACATCGAATAGATCTCCAAGAGAATCGAGGTAGAACTTTGTATTGAGATCCAAAGAGAGAGAAGAAGCCATCTAGCTAATAACTATGGACCCGAAGGTCTATGGTAAACAACTCACACATCATCGGAGAGGCTATGGTGTTGATGTAGAAGCCCTCCGTGATTGATTCCCCGTCCGGCGGAGCGCCGAAAAAGGCCCCTAGATGGGATCTCACGGGCACACAAGGTTGCGGCGGTGGAAATAGGGTTTCGTGGTGCTCCTGGATGTTTTCAGGGTATATGAGTATATATAGGCGAAAGAAGTAGGTCGGTGGAGCTGCGAGGGGCCCACGAGGGTGGGGGGCGCGCCCTCCTGCCTTGTGGCTTCCTCGCTGCTTCCTTGACGTCCACTCCAAGTCTCCTGGATTGCGTTTGTTCCAAAAACGACCCTCGCGAATGTTTCATCTCGTTTGGATTCCGTTTAATATTCCTTTTCTGCGAAACACTGAAATAGGAAAAAACAGCAATTTGCACTAGACCTTCGGTTAATAGGTTAGTCCAAAAAATAATATAAAAGTGCATAATAAATCCCATTAAACATCCAAAATAGATAATATAATAGCATGGAACAATCAAAAATTATAGATACGTTGGAGACGTATCAAGCATCCCCAAGCTCAATTCCTGCTCGTCCTCGAGTAGGTAAATGATAAAAACAGAATTTTTGATGTGGAATGCTTCCTAACATAATTTTCAAAGTAATTCTCTTTATTGTGGCATGAATGTTCAGATACGAAAGATTCAAGATAAAAGTTTAATATTGACATAAAAATAATAATACTTCAAGCATACTAACTAAGCAATTATGTCTTCTCAAAATAACATGGCCAAAGAAAGTTATCCCTACAAAATCATATAGTCTGGCTATGCTCTATCTTCACCACACAAAATATTTAAATCATGCACAACCCCGATGACAAGCCAAGCAATTGTTTGATACTTTTGACGTTCTCAAACTTTTTCAATCTTCACGAAATACATGAGCGTGAGCCATGGATATAGCACTATAGGTGGAATAGAATGGTGGTTGTGGAGAAGACAAAAAGGAGAAGATAGTCTCACATCAACTAGACGTATCAACGGGCTATGGAGATGCCCATCAATAGATATCAATGTGAGCGAGTAGGGATTGCCATGCAACGGATGCACTAGATCTATAAGTGTATGAAAGTTCAAAAAGAAACTAAGTGGGTGTGCATCCAACTTGCTTGCTCACGAAGACCTAGAGCATTTTGAGGAAGCCCATCATTGGAATATACAAGCCAAGTTCTATAATGAAAAATTCCCACTAGTATATGAAAGTGACAACATAGGAGACTCTCTATCATGAAGATCATGGTGCTACTTTGAAGCACAAGTGTGGTAAAAGGATAGTAGCATTGCCCCTTCTCTCTTTTTCTCTCTCTTTTTTTATTTGGGCCTTTTTTATGGCCTCTTTTTTTCTTTTTTTTTCTTTTTCGTTCGGAGTCTCATCCCGACTTGTGGGGGAATCATAGTCTTCATCATCCTTTCCTCACATGGGACAATGCTCTAATAATGATGATCATCACACTTTTATTTACTTACAACTCAAGAATTACAACTCTATGTGAATGCCTCCGACGGTGTACCGGGATATGCGATGAATCAAGAGTGACATGTATGAAAGAATTATGAACAGTGGCTTTGCCACAAATAGGATTTCAACTACATGATCATGCAAAGCAATATGACAATGATGAAGCGTGTCATAATAAACGGAACGGTGAAAAGTTGTACGGGAATATATCTCGGAATGGCTATGGAAATGCCATAATAGGTAGGTATGGTGGCTGTTTTGAGGAAGATGTAACGTGGGCTTATGGTACCGGTGAAAGTTGCACGGTACTAGAGAGGCTAGCAATGGTGGAAGGGTGAGAGTGCGTATAATCCATGGACTCAACATTAGTCATAAAGAACTCACATACTTATTGCAAAAATCTATTAGTTATCGAAACAAAGTACTACACGCATGCTCCTAGGGGGATAGATTGGTAGGAAAATACCATCGCTCGTCCCCGACCACCACTCATAAGGAAGACAATCAATAAATAAATCATGCTCCGACTTCATCACATAACGGTTCACCATACGTGCATGCTACGGGAATCACAAACTTTAACACAAGTATCTCTCAAATTCACAACTACTCAACTAGCATGACTCTAATATTACCATCTTCATATCTCAAAACAATCATAAAGAATCAAACTTCTCATAGTATTCGATGCACTTTTTATGAAAGTTTTTATTATACCCATCTTGGATGCCTATCGTATTAGGACTAATTTTATAGCCAAAGCAAATTACCATGCTGTTCTAAAAGACTCTGAAAATAATATAAGTGAAGCATTAGAGATCAATAATTTCTATAAAATAAAACCACCACCGTGCTCTTAAAAAGATATAAGTGAAGCACTAGAGCAAAATTATCTAGCTCAAAAGATATAAGTGAAGCACATAGAGTATTCCAATAAATTCTGATTCATGTGTGTCTCTCCAAAAGGTGTGTTCAGCAAGGATGATTGTGCTAAACTAAAAATCAAAGACTCAAATCATACAAGACGCTCCAAGCAAAACACATATCATGTGGTGACTAAAAATATAGCCTCAAGTAAAGTTACCGATGGACGAAGACGAAAGAGGGGATGCCTTCCCGGGCATCCCCAAGCTTAGGCTTTTGGTTGTCCTTGAATTTTACCTTGGGGTGCCATGGGCATCCCCAAGCTTAGGCTCTTGCCACTCCTTATTCCAAAATCCATCAAATCTTTACCCAAAACTTGAAAACTTCACAACACAAAACTCAATAGAACATCTCATGAGCTCCGTTAGTATAAAAAAACAAACCACCACTTCAAGGTACTGTAATGAACTCATTATTTATTTATATTGGTGTTAAACCTACTGTATTCCAACTTCTCTACGGTTCATACCCCCCGATACTAGCCATAGATTCATCAAAATAAGCAAACAACACACGAAAAACAGAATCTGTCAAAAACAGAACAATCTGTAGTAATCTGTAGGTTTCGAATACTTATGTAACTCCAAAAATTCTACCAAATTAGGAAGACCTAAATAATTTGTATATTGATCTACTGCAATTGGAATAATTATTTTATCACTCTGTGGTTAAAAATTAAAATTATTCTCGTGAGCGCATACTTTCTGTTTTTTTTCAGCAAGATCAAACAACAATCATCCAAGAAGATCCTAAAGGCTTTACTTGGCACAAACACTAATTAAAATATAAAAAACACAATCATAACAGAGGATAGATGATTTATTTATTACTAAACAGGAACAAAAAACAATAAACAAAAATAAAATTGGGTTGCCTCCCAACAAGCGCTATCATTTAACGCCCCTAGCTAGGCATGAAAGCAAGAATAGATCTAGGTATTATCATAATAATAGTAAGGCAAATCGTGAAAACTCATCTCGTATTCCCTACGTTCGGCAGAAAGTTTTCTTTGAGGCAAGCAAAAGTAATCAAAAGGGCTAAATTTAATGGGACAAAAGTCCCCAAGATCAAGCTCGAGAGGTATGGGTTCATCCTTTGGCCCCTTATATTGCACAACTAATTCATCATTATAAGACTTCTTTTGGCAAAAACTCATGAGTTTTGTTCAAGAGAAAAGCCTAGCCCGTTGTTCTGAATAGCAAAATTATCATTAAGCTCAGAAATTCTATTGACCAGAACATTGGTAGGAACCTTCTTTCTAAGGTCTTCATTATAATTAACATGATCTAAAGATTGTAAACACACTATATCTTCCTGATTAAAAAGGATAGCCTCTATGGGTGGACGGCCGACATCCACCCTATAGTGCGCAAACATTTCCTTGGCTTCTTTCATAATAAATCTGAACTCATGTGCCAAAAAGATAGTAGCTGCGCGTTTGACAGAAGAATGCTCAATATTGGAAAATTCTAAGAAAATCCTTTGTATGGAAGGATGAATATGCATAAATTGTCTTTCAAGTTCAACCATGAGCAAAGATATAACATCTGCAAGACTACTAGTTCTATGAATAATTGACCCTCCCATAGTGGGCAAAGCACCGGCACACGTAAAGAAATCTTGAATAACTCCTTTTCCAATGATATTACCACTACCAATCCGAAACTTTTTAGCGTGTAAAATAGTAGGATCTTCATGAGGATCAACAAAAGCATCAAAGTTTTCCATGTCATTACCACTATCCTTATCAATGATAACCTCCCTAGTTTCACACATAATGGCAGCAATTCGCACAAAGAACGAGCACACAAAAGGTAAACAAAAAGAGACGAACGGAAAAAGGGCGAATGGAGAAGAGGAGGATAAAGCGACAAGGGTGAAGTGGGGGAGAGGAAAACAAGAGGCAAATGGCAAATAATGTAATGCGAGGGATAAGAGTTTGTGATGGGTACTTGGTATGTCTTGACTTGTGCGTAGATCTCCCCAGCAACGGCGCCAGAAATCCTTCTTGCTACCTCTTGAGCATGCGTTGGTTTTCCCTTGAAGAGGACAAGGTGATGCAGCAAAGTAGCGTAAGTATTTCCCTCATTTTTTGAGAACCAAGGTATCAATCCAGTAGGAGACTTCACACAAGTCCCTCGTACCTGCACAAACAATCAAGAACCTTGAAACCAACCCGATAAAGGGGTTGTCAGTCCCTTCACGGCCACTTGAAAAAGTGAGATCTGATAAAGATAATAAGATAAATATTTTTGGTATTTTTGTTGTATAGATTGAAAAGTAAAGATTGCAAAATAAACAACGACAGAAATAGCTAGTTGACGGGAAAATAATATAATGGAGAATAGACCCCGGGGCCATAGGTTTCACTAGTAGCTTCTCTCAAGATAGCATAATCTACAGTGGGTGAACAAATTACCGTCGAGCAATTGATAGAAAAGCGAATAGTTATGAGAATATCTAGTCATGATCATGTATATAGGCATCACGTCCGTGACAAGTAGACCGAAACGATTCTGCATCTACTACTATTACTCCACACATCGACCGCTATCTAGCATGCATCTAGAGTATTAAGTTCATAAGAACAGAGTAACGCATTAGGCAAGATGACATGATGTAGAGGGGTAAACTCAAGCAATATGATATAAACCCCATCTTTTTATCCTCGATGACAACAATACAATACGTGCCTTGCTGCCCCTGCTGTCATTGGGAAAGGACACTACAAGATTGAACCCAAAGCTAAGCACTTCCCCCATTGCAAGAAAGATCAATCTAGTAGACCAAACCAAACTGATAATTCGAAGAGACTTGCAAAGATATTTAAATCATGCATAAAATAATTCAGAGAAGAATCAAATATTGTTCATAGATAATCTTGATCATAAACCCACAATTCACGGGATCTCGTCAAACACACCGCAAAAAGAATTACATCGAATAGATCTCCAAGAGAATCGAGGAGAACTTTGTATTGAGATCCAAAGAGAGAGAAGAAGCCATCTAGCTAATAACTATGGACCCGAAGGTCTGTGGTAAACTACTCACACATCATCGAAGAGGCTATGGTGTTGATGTTGAAGCCCTCCGTGATCGATTGCCCCTCCGGCGGAGCGCCGAAAAAGGCCCCGAGATGGGATCTCACGGGTACACAAGGTTGCGGCGGTGGAAATAGGGTTTTGTGGTGCTCCTGGATGTTTTTAGGGTATATGAGTATATATAGGTGAGAGAAGTAGGTCGGTGGAGCTGCGAGGGGCCCATGAGGGTGGGGGGCACGCCCACCCCCCTGGGGCACGCCCTCCTGCCTCGTGGCTTCCTCGCTGCTTCCTTGACGTCCACTCCAAGACTCCTGGATTGCATTTGTTCCAAAACGATCCCCGCGAAGGTTTCATTCTATTTGGATTCCGTTTGATATTCCTTTTCTGCGAAACACCGAAATAGGCAAAAAAACAGCAATTTGCACTCGGCCTTTGGTTAATAGGTTAGTCCCAAAAATAATATAAAAGTGCATAATAAATCCCATTAAACATCCAAAAGAGATAATATAATAGCATGTAACTATCAAAATTATAGATACGTTGGAGACGTATCAAGCATCCCCAAGCTTAATTCCTGCTCGTCCTCGAGTAGGTAAATGATAAAAACAAATTTTTTGATGTGGAATGCTTCCTAACATAATTTTCAAAGTAATTCTCTTTATTGTGGCATGAATGTTCAGATACGAAAGATTCAAGACAAAAGTTTAATATTAACATAAAAATAATAATACTTCAAGCATACTAACTAAGCAATTATGTCTTCTCAAAATAACATGGCCAAAGAAAGTTATCCCCACAAAATCATATAGTCTGGCTATGCTCTATCTTCAACGCACAAAATATTTAAATGATGCACAACCCCGATGACAAGCCAAGCAATTGTTTGATACTTTTGAGATTCTCAAACTTTTTCAATCTTCACGCAATACATGAGCATGAGCCATGGATATAGTACTGTAGGTGGAATAGAATGGTGGATGTGGAGAAGACAAAAAGGAGAAGATAGTCTCACATTAACTAGACGTATCAACGGGCTATGGAGATGCCCATCAATAGATATCAATGTGAGTGAGTAGGGATTGCCATGCAATGGATGCACTAGAGCAATAAGTTTATGAAAGCTCAAAAAGAAACTAAGTGGGTGTGCATCCAACTTGATTGCACATGATGACCTAGGGCATTTTGAGGAAGCCCATCATTGGAATATACAAGCCAAGTTCTATAATGAAAAATTCCCACTAGTATATGAAAGTGAAAACATAGGAGACTCTCTATCATGAAGATCATGGTGCTACTTTGAAGCACAAGTGTGGTAAAAGGATAGTAGCATTGACCCTTCTCTCCTTTTCTGTTTTTTTTATTTGGGCCTTTTTTATGGCCTCTTTTTTTATTTTTCGTCCGGAGTCTCATCCCGACTTGTGGGGGAATCATAGTCTCCATCATCCTTTCCTCATATGGGACAATGATCTAATATTGGTGATCATCACACTTTTATTTACTTACAACTCAAGAATTACAACTCGATACTAGAACGAAAATATGGCTCTATGTGAATGCCTCCGGCGGTGTACCGGGATATGCGATGAATCAAGAGTGACATGTATGAAAGAATTATGAACGGTGGCTCTGCCACAAATACGATGTCAAGTACATGATCATGCAAAGCAATATGACAATGATGAAGCATGTCATAATAAACGGAATGGTGGAAATAGTCCGGGTGTTTTATTTCTCTGATGTATCCGGCCTCGATTAACTTGGCTAGCTCCCCCCCCATAGCTTGTCGTTTTGGTTCGGAAAAGTGCATCATTGTTTGCTTGACCGGCTTATATCCCTTCAATATATTGAGGCTGTATTCGGCCAGCCTGCCTGGGATTCCTGGCATATCAGAAGGGTGCCAGGCGAATATGTCCCAGTTCTCGCACGTTCGTAGTGCGGCGTCAACCCTTGGGTCCAGCCGTGCCCCGATAGAAGCTGTCTTCTTGGGGTCCCTCGGGTGGACCTGAAATTTGATTATTTCGTCTTCTAGTTTGAAGGAGGTGGATTTGAGACGTTTATCAAGGATTATGTCGTCCCTATCCACCGTAGAGCGTAGTGCGGTTAACTCTTCGGCCGCGAGGGCCTCAGATAGTGCCTCGAGGGCTAGGGATGCTGTTTTGTTTTCGGCACGGAGGGATATGTCCGGATCACTCGCAAGAGTGATAATACCATTGGGCCCGGGCATCTTGAGCTTCATATACCCGTAATGAGGTATAGCTTGAAAGCGTGTGAATGCATCTCGCCCCAACAGGGCATGATATCCACTATTGAAAGGGGCCACTTGGAAGGTTATCTCTTCGGACCGATAGTTCTCCGGCATGCCGAATACCATATTGAGTGTAATTTCCCCCGCGCATCGTGCCTCCCGGCTAGGAATGATCCCTCGGAAGGTCGTATTACTATGCTCGATGCGGCTCCTGTCTATTTCCATTTTCTTCAGTGCGTCCTCGTAGATGAGGTTTAGTCCGCTACCGCCGTCCATGAGCACTTTAGTGAGCCAAAAGCCATCCACAATTGGGTTGAGGACCAAGGCGGCTGGTGCCCGGACTGACCGGATTTTTGGTTCGTCACTCGCGTTGAAAGTTATGGCCTGTCGTTCCAGGGATTTATTGTTGCGACTTGGCAGACTTCGGCGAGGTCGCGGAGTGTCCTCTTGCTCCAATTGTTTGAGGCAAAAGTCTCGAAGACTGTCAATACTCTATGGTCGTCGTATTCTGGGGGGAGTTGCTCCGCGGTGTTTTTGGTGAGGATATCCTCGCCACTCTTGGTCACTTGTCGGAGTATCCAACATGCTCTAAGGCTGTGGGTTGGTACGGTATCCGGTGTCGTGTGTATTTTGCATGGCCTATCGAGCCATCCCTCCATAATGGTTCCATGTCCTATAATGGGTTTAATTTTCTTTACTATGGGTTCGGGTGCCCCGTGAGGGTGCATCCGTTTTGCTCGCCCGAGGGGTTGGGTGGAGACCGGTGGCTCCCAGCAAGCTGTCTAATTTTCCAGCCGCTTAGCATTGCACAGTACTTCTGTACTATAGTTGCCAAGTTTGCGAAGTGTAATACGCAACGGTGGTTGATGGCATTGAGGATTCCTTCGTCTGTGCAATTATTGCAGAATACTGAAATCGCGTCCTCATCGCGACAATCTTTAATCTTGTCTTTGACAAGTAGGAACCTGGCCCAAAAGTGATGGACTATTTCCTGAGACTGCTGTCGTATGCACGTGAGGTCGCATATATCTGGATGACCGGAATTTCTTGTTGAATATTGCATGTGGTGGGTGGGTGGCTTTAAATCCGAACCCTGGCCCAATTTGGAGTCCGGAGCTTGAGAAGCTTCCGAGCTTGTTAGTTCGGGTTCCGGGATGTCCAATGATTTTCCGGGCCCCACGCCCGATTCTGGATTCGGAGGGCTTAGAGTGTTGTTCCGCAGACAGGTATCCGGCTCTTTGAGCTCAGAAATCTGAACATAGTTCATCTTCAGGATACGGGAATAATTATTGTTTTGCTCTTCTACGACCGCTATCTGATGGGTGATCGACAGAGATTTGATTTCTCTCTGATCGGTTTTAAGCCCAATCTGATCATAGTCAGTAGCAACCCCCATGGTGGCAATGCGATCCAGGAGTTTGTTTAAAGACGACCACTCCGTCGGATCCATCCGTTTGGAGTATTCGGCGTCAACACGGAGGCGATTTTCGATGACCCGAGAAGTCAACATCGGTTTAACAACCGAACGGGCGGTCATGGTAAAGCCGCCCAGCCGGAGGGTTTGGCCTGAGGCCAGAGCACCTCCGGAGGTGATACTGTCTTTGATAACAAGGCGAGCCATCAACCCTAACTTTGATGTCATAGTGGAACTCTCAATGAAAGCACCAATGTTGGTGTCAAAACCGGCAGATCTCGGGTAGGGGGTCCCGAACTGTGCGTCTAAGGTCGATGGTAACAGGAGGCGGGGGACACGATGTTTTACCTAGGTTCAGGCCCTCTTGATGGAGGTAATACCCTACGTCCTGCTTGATTGATATTGATGAGTATAAGGATTACAAGAGTTGGTCTACCACGAGATCGTTGCGGCTAAACCCTAGAGGCCTAGCCTGTCTGATTGTGATTGTTCTCTACGGACTAAACCCTCTGGTTTATATAGACACCGGAGGGGCCTAGGGTTGTATAGAGTTGGTTACAGAGAAAGGAAATAATACATCCCTTAATCCAGGACACACAGGCCGGACGCCCGAGGACCCCTTAATCCAAGACTCCCTCATTCATCCTCCATGGCCTCCCCCTAGATGGGGAGAGGTTCTCCCTCTAGTCCTTGGCCTCCATGGCGATGATGGCCCCCTTCGGATTACTCCTCCATGGCCTTCGGTGATGATGTCCCCCTTCGACAGGGTGCTGGAGATGGCCTAGATTGATTTTTCGTGGCTACAAAGGCCTGCGGCGGAGGAACTTCAGAGCTAGGTTTCTTTTTGGGGTTTTTGGCATTTATTAGAATTTTTGGCGTCGGTCTCACGTCAAGGAGGTGCCCGAGGGGCCCACAAGCCCTCAGGGCGTGCCTCCCCTGTGGCGCGCCTAGGAGGCTTGTGGCTTCCATGTGAAGCTTCTGGTCCAGCTCTTGTGCTTCGGGGGTCTCTTTTTGTCCATAAAAAATCACCGTAAATTTTCAGCTCATTCCGAGAACTTTTATTTCTGCACAAAAAATGACACCACGGTAGTTCTGCTAAAAACAACGTCAGTCCGGGTTAGTTCTAATCAAATCATACCCAAACCATATAAAATTGTTGTAAACATGGCATGAATACTTCATAAATTATAGATGCGTTGGAGACGTATCATCATCCCCAAGCTTAATTCCTGCTCGTCCTCGAGTGGTAAATGATAAAAGAAATAATTTATGAAGTGTGAATGCTAGCATAGTGCATTAATTTGATCAATGATAGTTCCATACACTTTTTCCAATGTCATTATATATTATAAACAGCAGCTCATCTCATAAAACTTCTCATGAGAAAGTAACAAGCTATTCACATGTTAAAGTATAGCCATAAAGTTCCTCGAGAACTAACAAACTATGCTTTGAGTCACCAAACAATTGTAATTCATCTTATTTTCAGGAAGGGTCTATGTAAGAGCTTTGATTTAGCAAATTCTACATACTCAGTTATCATATAGTCTTCCATGATTGCTAACACTTAAAAGCATATTTTTAGAACAAATAGCATCCGTCGAACATAGAGAAAGATAGGGGCTTAATGTTTCGCCTCCCAACTTATTTATCATATAGATAATTGTCAACAATGATAATTCATGATCAAATATATTTGAATCGCCATATATGCTTGGATCTTTCTCCACCACATGATGCTTGCCAACTAAGGAATAATTGAGGTTGAACTAAGAAGGAATACTATTCACTCTTGCATAAAGGTAAATACATGAAAGTAAAAGATAGGCCCTTCACAGAGGGAAGAAGAGGTTGTCATGTGCTTTTTATTTTTGGATGTGCAAACCCTTAATGCAAAGGAACGTCACGTTGTATTGCCCTTTGTGATATCAACCTTTATTATGCAGTCTGTCACTTTTATTTCTTTAATTACCATCACAAGTTCATACAATGCTTATTTTCCCTTACTATAAAAGACCATACATATTTAGGAGCAGTTTTTATTGCTTTTTGCACCGATGACAACTTACTTGAAGGATCTTATTCAATCCGTAGGTAGATATGGTGGACACTCATGGCAATAAACGGGGTTTAAGGGTTTTTGGATGCACAAGTAGTATCTCTACTTAGTACAAATTTTTGGCTAGCAAAAGATCCTAAGCAAGCACCACATGTTGGAGGATCCATAACAATATAACTTCTACACAAATATACACAAACATAACTCATTATGTTGTCTTCCTTGTCCAACTTAAACTAATTTCCTCAAGTTTGAAAATAATTAATGGGGCTCAAAATCATAGAAGATGTCCAAGATAGTATATTTATATGTGAAATCTCTCTTCTTTCAATATTCTTTCATGAATTGTTCAAGTAACCAATGCGGTGTTTGCTAACTTTCAATAAATTTTACCACCTATACTTCTTATATGTGAATTCATTACTCCCCATGGGATAAGCATATAAAACATATATAATTTTAGATTTATGATATTCAATTCATTCAACCATTTACTCATACGATATAAGTGAAGCACGAGAGTAAATGACAAAACTACTCCAGAAAGATATAAGTGAAGATCCATGAGTAGTCAAATAGTTAAATAGCCATGTGTCGGAGTAATGGGCCATGGGTAGCCTAACCCGAGTCCCTGAGCATTTCAAGACATCGGGCCGGCTGCTCCCCTCAAGCGTCAAGGACGAAGCGCCGCCTTCTGGTGGCTGGCTGGCTCAAGCGACCGGCTGCCAGAGGACGACCAAGCACCAGAAGACGCCCCCAAGACGGGCCGAGTCCCATGCCCCCAAGGGAGGCCGGCTCCTGGCAGGCGGCCCACGGCGCCCTCAAAGTCTGCGCCCCCATAAAGAAGACAAGACAGGATGTGGCTACAGTGTAGCCCATCACCCCCATATCCAGGGCGAGGCGCGGCCATAGTGCCCCGTACTGGCCGAGATCTCCGCACGATGCAGTACTGTTGCCATCCCGCCCTTGACGTCACCCCTGTCAGGTGGAACCTTGTTCCCACGATGGCCTGTCGATACGGCCTGCAGGCGGCGGGCCCTACCAGGCAGCGAGAGCCCAGAGGGCGGCGGCACCTGACCAGTCGGACCCGAGGGAGGCCGGCCTCTAGCAGGCGGCCCACTCTTCCCTTGGAGTCCATGAACCATTAACCAGACGGGACATGGTGTGGCTACATTGATCTCCCACTAGACGCGGGACTGTAGCCACGCCCCCCGACCAAGCACGCGTCATTAGCATTACGGCTATAGTAACAAGCAGCCGGCCAGACCCACAAGCGTCGGAGGCGGCCTGTCGGCTCCGTACCAGACCAGCCGGGAGGGCCCACCTGGCGGCGGGCCCCAGCGGCCGGCGGAGGAGCCGGCGACAGGAGACACTGACAGCCAGGCCCTACACCCAGCCAGATTACCATTGTACACATGGGGGTAGGCCTATATAAACCCCCAGGGCACCCATGCAAGGGGTTCCCAACCTGTTAGACCTAGACACACACATAGAGAGAGGAGAGAGCTAGACTTGCATTCTTCTACCTCCAGCATACAGCTCAAGGAGCACCATTGTACTCACTAGTGCCTTAGTAATCATGCAAAGACCCCGCAGAGCAGGACTAGGGGTGTTATTTCCTAGGAGAGCCCCGAACCTGGGTAAGATTCGCCGGCGTACATGTCTTCGCCTCATCCCATTTCCTGGCACCGGCGGCGTCCTACTAGCCCCCATCATGATTAGCCATCCTTTGGCATATGTCGCTCCAAACACTCGACATTTGGCGCCCACCGTGGGGCTAGGTGCACCGTCGTCCGGAGATCTGTTCTGGATGGGAATCCTCTTCCTCCCTGCTGAGCGCAGCCATCCAGGCACGCCGGATGGCGTTTGCGCCGATGTGTTGCTTGGCGCGGAGGTCGCCTGCGCGGCAAGCTGCCTCGCTGACCTTGTTGGCGAGATCTGCCTCTCCGACGAGCATTCGACACAGGCAACGACGGCCCCGAGAGCCGCCTTGTCAGCTTCCTCGACCAACTCCACGTCGCCAACGAGCCGGCCATCGACTTGGAGTCGGTTGGCTCCATCGACCCGATACTCATCGACTCCGACACGGCGTCGCTCGATGCATTCCCTACCAACGTGGTGATCGTTGATGATCCTCTCCCCGCGTCGACAGCGGCGGTAGCACCATCAGGGAGGTGCTCATCATCAACCACGATGGAGTTTCCGGTGACGGTGCCCGAGACCCGCTCCAAGCAGCGCTGCAAGACTTGTCGGCACCCATCCCGGAAGACGCGGACGCCGAGACACTGGAAGCCCGCCGCGTCCAGCTTGTTAAGAGCGCCAAGAAGCTAGCCAGCGTGAGACGCCTTTTGGAGGCTTATCAGCGCGAGATGGACCGCGCCGTTGGCGGCACGCCAGCTCCTGGCGGACCCAGCCGCATCGGTATGGTCCGGCAGCACGGCGCGGCCATTGCCAGCATGTTCGGGGCCGGTCACCCCATCTACGCCACGCCCATGGATAACATACGAGCTGCCCGAGCGGCAGCAGATGAGCTGGACAACCTTGAGGGTGACGAGCGTCGCCACATGATGGAGTGCGTCCAGCAACTCATCGATGCGGCTGCCGAGCAGCAAGAAGCCGGCTGTCGCGTCGGGGACCTCAACCGGCGGAACGACGACCCGCCTCCCCGCCAGGAGTATGGCGCGACGTCCCGGACGCCGACTGATGGCAACCGTGGATGACGAGACAAGGAGCCGGCTGCCAGTCGCAGCCGGACGCACATCACCATCGAGCGCGACCAGGACGACTACCCTTGTGTGGTGGAACGACCAAGCGACTACCGGCCTCCCCAACACAGAGAAAGGCGCGTGTATCCGCTGCCTGTCGATCATCCGAGTCTTAGAGGCCAGCTTGGACCCCGAGAAGGAATCGGAGAGAATGATGCCTGCCACCGGATCGATCGTATCAACCAATCCTTGGCGCTAGAAGAAGAAGACGCATTGGGCCCGCCTTGCTTTGGCCCCTGCATCAGAGATTAGCCCTTCCCCAAAGGGTTCACGCTCCCAAGAGATGCGCCCAAGTATACTGGCTCCGTGAAGCCGGAAGACCGGCTGGTCGACTACTCCACAACCGTCAGCATTGCAAACGGCAACATGCGTGTTGCCATGAAGTATGTCCCACTCATGCTCCAGGGCACCGCCCGGACATGGTTGAATAGCCTAAAGCCCCGTAGCATCAACAACTGTAGATTTCACTGAGGCCTTCGTTTGCAACTTCACCAGCACGTACAAGCGGCCGCCCAAGCCTCGTCAGCTCTCCTTGTGCATCCAAGGCCCCAACGAATCGACTCGCGACTACCTCACGCGTTGGGCCGAGCTGCGCAACTCTTGCGAGGGCGTGCACAAGGTGCAGGCCATCGAGTACTTCACGGCTGGGTGCAGAGAAGGCACTTTTCTCAAACACCGGCTCCTCTGCGACGAGCCGACGACCCTCGACAAGCTGCTAATCATAGCAGACAAATACGCCACGGCTGATTCCTCCATGAAGACGGAAATTCAAGTTGATGCATCGGGCAAGGTGGCTCCTCAGGCTCCTCGGACCCTGGCTGGTGATACCAGTCGGCGCCAGCAGCAAAGCGACAACAAGCGAAAAGCCCCGAAGGGCGGCAAGCCCAACTAGTTGCCCGCCTTCTCCTATGAGAAGACTCTTGATGCTCCCTGCAAATTCCATAGCGGCGCAAAGCCGTCCAACCACACCACCCGGGAATGTCATTGGCTCGCATGAATCTCCAAGGGCGAAGGGCTGCAACCACCGCCGCCTGCTGGCCAGCCGCCTCCGCCTCTTCAGCAGTCGGCGGCCCGCCCAGCAGTCGACGCCGTTCAAGATCAATTCCCTGAAGAACATGGAGCATATGTTGTCTTCACTAGTGTGGCCGATGTCAGGCGCAGCCGGCGCCGACAGTCTCGTGAGGTGAATGCCGTAGCCATTGAAGCCCCGGAGTTCATGCACTGGTCAGAAAGGCCAATCAGTTGGAGCCGGGCTGATCACCCGGAAGTAATGCCTTCTTCGGGCTCTTACGCTTTGGTGTTGGAGGCCACCTTTTCCACGGAGAGGCAAGCCGCTCGTTTCTCCAGAATCCTGATAGATGGCGGCGGCAGCATCAACATCCTATACCATGATACCATGGAGAAGTTGAAAATCAAGCCCAAGCATCTCCTCCCCAGTCGGACTGTCTTCCACGGCATAGTTCCTGGCCTTTCTCACTCACCAATCGACAAGATCCAGATAGATGTCCTCTTTGGGGACAAAGTCCATTTCCGCCGAGAGCCCATCTGGTTTGAGGTAGTCGATTTGGAAAGCCCGTACCACGCACTGCTTGGCCGACCTGCTTTAGCGAAGTTCATGGCGGTGCCACATTATGCCTACCTCAAGATGAAGATGCCGAGTGCCAGGGGAGTCATTACCATCTCCGGAGATTATCAGAAGTCGTCCGACTGTGCGGCCGCTAGCAGCCGGCTAGTCGAGTCCCTTGTGATCGCTGCCGAGAAGCGGCTCCTTGACCGAGTTGAGCTGGCCAACTGTCGGAGGAGAAGAGAAGAATAGTTGGATAAGAGATCGCCCATCTGTTGGCAGCCGACTTCATCATGGAAGTTTTCTTCCCAGAATGGCTTGCCAACCCAGTCCTTGTACTGAAGAAGAATAACAAGTGGCGCATGTGCATTGATTACACCAGCCTCAACAAGGCCTGCCCAAAGGATCCGTTTGCTCTGCCACAGATAGACCAAGTGATAGACTCCACAGCCGGATGCGAGCTGTTGAGTTTTTTGGATGCCTACTCAGGATATCACCAGATCAAGTTGAACCCAGCAGACCGTCTGAAGACCGCTTTTATCACACCATTTGGAGCCTTTGCTACCTGACCATGACATTCGGCCTGAGAAATGCCGGTGCCACGTTTCAGCGTTGCATGCAGAAGTGTCTCCTCAAACAACTCGGCAGAAATGCCCACGTCTACGTAGACGATATCGTGGTGAAGACGGAGAAGCGCAACACACTCCTCGAAGATCTCAAGGAAACCTTTAAAAATCTGCGCCGATTTCAAATCAAGCTCAACCTGGAAAAGTGCGTGTTCGGAGCACCAGCCAGCCAGCTCCTTGGCTTCCTGGTCTTAGAACGCGGCATTGAGTGCAACCCTGTGAAGATCAAAGTCATCGAGAGGATGGAGAAGCCCACCTGACTGCGAGACGTCCAGAAGTTCATCGGCTGCTTGGCATCCATCAACCGGTTCATCAGTCGGCTGGGAGAAAAGGCTCTTCCCCTATACCAGCTCATGAAGAATACCACTCACTTTGAGTGGAACGGCAAGGCGGATGACACTTTTCTCCAGCTGAAAAAGATGTTGACCATGCCGCCTGTCCTGGTGGCTCCGACTGCTAAAGAGCCCATGTACCTTTACATCACCGCCACCAGCCGGGTGGTTAGCACAGTCATAGTTGTGGAGCGCAAGGAAGACAATAAGGCATTACCAATCTAGAGGCTGGTGTCTTACCTGAGTGAAGTGTTGTCCGCCTCCAAGCAGAACTACCCCCACTATCAGAAGATGTGTTACGGCGTGCATTTCACCGCCAAGAAGCTGAAGCCATACTTTCAAGAGCACTCAATCACTGTTGTCTGCACTGCTCCCCTTGCCGAGATCATTGGAAGCTGAGATGCTTCGGGACGAGTGTCCAAATGGGCCATAGATTTGGCTCCATACGCCATCTGCTACCAGCCTCGCACCGCCATCAAATTCCAAGCACTGGCCGACTTCCTCATCGACTGGGCCGAGACCCAGTACCTGCCGCCAGCGCCAGACTCCACCCATTGGCGGATGCATTTTGATGGTTCAAAGATGCGCACCGGTTTGGGAGCCGGCGTCGTCCTCACCTCTCCCAAGGGCGACAAGCTCAAGTACACATTGCAAATCCACTTTGCCGCCTCCAACAATGTGGCCGAGTATGAAGCATTAATACACGGCCTCCGGTTGGCCAAAGAAATCGGCATCCGCCGGATCCTGTGCTACGGCGACTCCGACTTGGTGGTCCAGCAGTCTTCTGGTGACTGGGATGCCAAGGATGCAAATATGGCAAGCTACCATTTTTTCGTCCAGCAACTCAGTGGATACTTCGAGTGGCGCGAGTTCCTTCATGTGCCAAGAGCCGACAATGAGCAAGCAGATGCCTTGGCACGAATCGGCTCCACCCGGCAAGCAATACCATCCGGTGTCTCCCTTCAGCGCCTCCTTAAACCGACGATCAAGCCCTCTCCGAAATCTGAGTCCATCTTTGTGCCAGCTCCTCCCGAGGCCGACGGATCCGACTCTAGGGCTGCGGCAGCCGGCTCGCGGACCTCAGCGGTCAGCACGGGTACTGTGACAGTAGCACCCGGCCCGGGGACTGCAATAGTCGGCCCAGGGACTTCACCAAGCAGCTCGGGGACTGCAGCAGTCGCACCCGGCCCGGGGACTTCAGAACCTGTCCCAGAGGCTGCGGCAGTCAGCCTAGGGACTTCATCGACACAACAAGTAGCAGCCGACTCCAACCCGCCGCCTCCCAGCCCAACTGCCCTCGTGCAAGTTGCAGTTTTGGCAGTTGAATAAATAGCAGCACCCTCATGGGCGCAACCCATCCTCAACTTTCTGGTGAACAAAGAGTTGCCGACTGATGTGATCTCAGCCCGACAAGTGCAACGTCGGGCAGCAACATACACCATTGTCAACAGAGAACTTGTGAGGCGTAGTGTCACTGGTGTGTACCAGTGCTGCGTGGAGCCAGAGAAAGGCCAAGTAATCCTCAAAGATATCCACCAAGGCGAGTGCGGCCACCACGCAGCTTCTAGATCACTCGTGGCCAAAGCTTTCCGCCACGGTTTCTTCTGGACAACTGCCTTGGAGGATGCCAAGGATCTAGTCAAGCATTGCAAGGGGTGTCAGAAGTTCATCTCGCAGCAACATCTACCGACTTCTGCACTCAAGACCATTCCCTTAGCATGGCCTTTTGCCGTCTGGGGCTTGGATATGGTGGGACCATTCAAGACATCATGCGATGACATGACCCATCTGCTTGTCGCCATGGACAAATTCACCAAGTGGATAGAAGCAAAGCCAATCAAGAAGTTGAATGGCCCGACTGCCATGAATTTCATTGCAGATATCACCACTCGGTACGGAGTACCACACAACATCATCACGGATAATGGCACAAATTTTGCCAAAGGAGCCTTGGCCCATTTCCGCGCGACGCAGGGCATCTGACTGGACCTAGCGTCTATTGTCCATCCGCAGTCAAATGGCCAAGTTTAGCGGGCAAACAGCCTCATCCTTTCCGGCATCAAGCCCCGACTGGTCGAGCCTCTGGAGCGGTCGGCCATCTGCTGGATTGATGAGCTGCCGCCGTCCTCTGGAGCCTGCGCACAACTCCAAACAAGTCAACCGGCTTCACACCTTTCTTCCTCGTCTACGGTGCCGAGGCCGTCATCCCAACTGACATTGAGTTCGACTCACCTCGCATCACCATGTACACTAAGGCGGAAGCAAAACAAGCGCGAGAAGACGGTGTCGATCTACTGGAGGAGGGCCGGCTGTTAGCACTCATCCGGTCCGCCATCTACCAGCAGAGTCTGCGCTGCTACTACAATCGGAAGGTCAAGCCAAGATCTTTCCAGGAGGGAGACCTTGTGCTCTGGCTGATCCAGTGAACAGCCGGCCAGCACAAGCTCTCGGCACCTTGGGAAGGCCCATTCATCATTAGCAATGTTTTGGGCAATGACTCCTACTACCTGATCGATGCTCAGAAGCCCAGAGCACGCAAGAGAGACGACTCCGGCAAAGAGACAGAGCGGCTGTGGAATGCAAACCTCCTTCGAAGATTTTACAGTTGATGCAGTATGTACCACACTATCTTTTGTATTAAGTGCGAAGACTCTGGGTCCCCCGAGAAGAGCTCGGGGGCTACCCTCTTTTCTATATGATAAGTATTATGCCTATGAATGTGTTATTTCATTATCCCGCCTGGCACCGGGTTCAACCAGTCGGCCCGGGGGCTCGCCGCCTTGTACTATGTGGAGCTTCCTGCAGTCGGACAAGTAGTGTGTTCGCACCTAAGCTTTCTCCTGCTAGAAGCCGCAACTCGCAGAGCGACTGTCCGGTGGGCAGGAGTTACAGGCAGGAAAGGGTGTCCACATGAAAAATGGCTAAGGACCCTAAGCATGCACATAGTTCAGGCCGGCTTCCTGCCTCATCGACCGGCTGCTGAAATAGCCGGCCGACCTCTACTTAACTTGCTAACGCTCTAGTCGGCTAAGTACTTGCCCTCTCGAAAGCACCTAAGTACTTGACCAAGCCACAGTCCGCAGAGCGGCTGTTTGGCTGGCAAGGCGGCAGCCAAGGGAGGGCAGCAAAGGAAAAAGGCCAAGGAGCAGAAAGCAAGAAAAGTCAGAACTCGACAAAAGCACAACTTCTGTGAAAGCATATTTACATGTCAAAAGGCCCTTGGCGAGCATTCAACAGAGTTTGAAATACACCCATGGGTGGAATTGTGCAAATTTAACAAAGTTTGTCGAGACTAATAAAACAGGGAAAATAAAGATAAGTCAACGGCCTAGGGAGCTGCAGAGGGGTCCGGCTGGTTGGCGGAGTCGGTGGTGCCGGTTGGTGGAGTGGACGGCTGGTCAATCTCCGCTTGGTCGCCTCCAGTAGCAGTCAACGCATGATGTCTACTACACAATCTTCTTCTTGTAGACGTTGTTGGGCCTCCAAGTGCAGAGGTTTGTAGGACAGTAGCAAATTTCCCTCAAGTGGATGACCTAAGGTTTATCAATCCGTAGGAGGCGTAGGATGAAGATGGTCTCTCTCAAGCAACCCTGCAAACAAATAACAAAGAGTCTCTTGTGTCCCCAACACACCCGATACAATGGCAAATTGTATAGGTGCACTAGTTCGGCGAAGAGATGGTGATACAAGTGGTATATGGATGGTAGATAAATGTTTTTGTAATCTGAAATTATAAAAACAGCAAGGTAACTAATGATAAAAGTGAGCGTAAACGGTATTGCAATGCTAGGAAACAAGGCCTAGGGTTCATACTTTCACTAGTGCAAGTCCTCTCAACAATAATAACATAATTGGATCACATAACTATCCCTCAACATGCAACAAAGAGTCACTCCAAAGTCACTAATAGCGGAGAACAAATGAAGAGATTATGGTAGGGTACGAAACCACCTCAAAGTTATCCTTTCCAATCAATCCGTTGGGCTATTCCTATAAGTGTCACAAACAGCCCTAGAGTTCGTACTAGAATAACATCTTAAGACCCAAATCAACCAAAACCCTAATGTCACCTAGATACTCCAATGCCACCTCAAGTATCCGTGGGTATGATTATACGATATGCATCACACAATCTCAGATTCATCTATTCAACCAACACATAGAACCTCAAAGAGTGCCCCAAAGTTTCTACTGAAGAATCAAGACGAAAACATGTGCCAACCCCTATGCATAAGTTCATGGGCGGAACCCGCAAGTTGGTCACCAAAACATACATCAAGTGAATCACGTGATATCCCATTGTCACCACAGATACGCACGGCAAGACATACATCAAGTGTTCTCAAATCATTAAAGACTCAATCCGATAAGATAACTTCAAAGGGAAAACTCAATCCATTACAAGAGAGTAGAGGGGGAGAAGAAACATAAGATCCAACTATAATAGCAAAGCTCACGATACATCAAGATCGTGCCAAATCAAGAACACGAGAGAGAGAGAGAGATCAAACACATAGCTACTGGTACATACCCTCAGCCCCGAGGGAGAACTACTCCCTCATCATGGAGAGCACCGGGATGATGAAGATGGCCACCGGAGAGGGATTCCCCCTCCGGCAGGGTGCCGGAACGGGTCTAGATTGGTTTTCGGTGGCTACGGAGGCTTCTGGCGGTGGAACTCCCGATATATTGTGCTCCCCGATCGTTTTAGGGTATATGGAGATATATAGGTGGAAGAAGTACGTCAGGGGGGCCATGAGGGGCCCACGAGGGTGGGCGCGCCCCCTACCTCGTGGCTTCCTCGAAGCTTCCTTGACGTGGACTCCAAGTCTCCCGGGTTGCTTTCCTTCAAAAAATAAGTTCTGTGAAGTTTCTGGTCAATTGGACTCCGTTTGATTTTCCTTTTCTATGATACTCTAAAACAAGGAAAAAACAGAAACTGGCACTGGGCTCTAGGTTAATAGGTTAGTCCAAAAATAATATAAAAGTGTATAATAAAGCCAATAAACATCCAAAACAGATAATATAATAGCATGGAACAATAAAAAATTATAGATACGTTGGAGACGTATCAACGCACTCGAGCATGGCTCGTTGTTTGAGGCACGATCAAGCTGGGGCTGGCCGTCCGCTCCGACCTTTGGCGCATCTTCTTTGCCTTCTTTGTCCTCCTCGTCTTCTCCCTCGTCGCTGGAGTCGATCATCTCGGCCGAGTCTTCGTCATCCTCCGGGTTCAGCCCGAACCACTCTGGTGGCGCCTCGGCACCATTCTCAGCTAGCTCAAGAACGAAGATGCTGGTGTCGGTGTAGTCGGCAATCGCTGTTGCCCGTCTGACAAGGTCGCGCTCCACCGCCACCAGCTCCTCTTGGGCCTCCTACTGGAATGTGGTTAACTGGGCTAGATTTAGCCCAGGATACCATGCCTTGACGAACTCCAAGGCCCGGCGCGCTCCAGCCCGGGCCGAGGAACCCTTCCAAGCCTCGACTCGGCCGGCCGCCACCTCCAGCCAGTCGGCAGTCCGACTAGGAGTGCGTGGGTCCGGCATGTCTGGCCAAAGGGCGGAGATCGCCTGGGCCCCGACACGTTGAAGACGGCACAACATCCGATGAGCCGGCCAAAGGCAGGCTTGGCTGCTGAGAAGTTGTTCGCTAAGAGTCCGGGGGGTGTCGGCAGCGATCTGCATGCCTTCTGCCCTCCGTTCCTCACGGTAAGCCTCAATAGCGTCGTTGGCGGCGTCATAATGGCCAGGAAAGTAGTCTGCTCAGGCAGAAAGCAAAGAAATCAGAAGTCAGAAGTCAGATGCTGGAAGCCGGCTCGAACGGCAGCTGGCAGCCCAAAGAAAGAAAAAGAAGAAAACTTACCATCAACCATGTCTTCAATCCTGCCGAAGCCGGACTTCAGCAGCGCCTCCTTGTCGGTCTAGGTGGAGCGTTCGGTCTCGGCGAGGAGATTGGACTCCACCCCCGCCTCCTTCTGGGCCTTCTGGAGAAGCTCTGCCTGCTCCGCCAGTTGCGTGGCCAGTCAGTCGCGCTCCTGGGCCAGCTCGTTGCACTCTGCCTCCTTGGCACACAACATAGTGTTGGCTTCACCCAGCTGCCGCTGCAAGGCGGCATTGGACTCTGCAAGAGCGGAGAAAGAAAAAGATGTCAATGACCAACAAAGAATAAGTATAGTTGCCGGGGAGATCCGACCCGACTGCTCAGCAGTCGCCTCCACGCACCCATTCAGCGGGAGCGGCACTGGTTGCTTCAGCATCCGGGGCTGATGAGCTCGCAGCACCGGCTTCCAGCGGTCGTGGCGCCGAAGTCGCCTTCACGCCTCGGCGGCGCGATGGTGTGCGGACCTCAGGAGTCGGGCCCGTCACCATCTCGTTTCCAGACGGTGGCACTAGCGGGGCCGCCGGCTGTTTGTCCCGCGCTCCCTTAGACGGTGGTGGCGGAGGTACGGCTCCCTCCCGCATTACGACATCGCCGCCTCCCCTCTCCATGACCGGCTGTCCGTCGCCGGCTCTCCCAGACGGTGCCGTGAACTCTGGTGGTGGCGGCGCGGAGTTCAAGGGAACGACGAATATCGGCGCCTGACGGTGCATGGCTTCTCTAGCCAGCTTCTTCGTCGCGACGGCCTCAGCCTCCGCCAACTTCTTCAACGCGACGTCCTCCGCCTTGTCCGCCTCCGCCCTCTCCCTTTGGTCGGCTTCCTGCTCCTCGCGCACCTCCCGTGCTTTTCGTTCCCACGCCTCTCGGAGGTCGGCCGCAGGGTCGATTCGCCGGGAGGTGGCAGAAGTGTTCGCCGACCCAATGACGGAGGCGGCGACCGACTTCTCAAGAGAGAGCGGAGCCCTAAGCCAATAAAATGAAGCAGAAAAGCTCAGATAGAATCGACAAGAAAGGAAGGCACAAGGAAAAGACACTTACGCCGACACCATAGGAGGCACTTTCGGAAGCTTCTGAAACTTGGTCGCCTTCGTGGCGGCCTCCTTCCGCTTGGTCGCAGCGGTCGGGTTCTTGGTTTTCTTCGGCGCACTGCCAAACAAGGCGGCGCCTTGTTTGCGCTTGCGCGTGCCGCCTTGAGCAGCCAGCTCGGCGGAAGGGCCCACGTCCGCCTTGCCGGGGCCTCGCGCATGGCGCGGCTCGTCCTCGTCTTCGTCGTCATCAGGCCAGGTCTCGATGCCGCCTACGTCTTCGGAGGCGCCCGCTCCATCACTGCCGCCTATGGTGTCGTCCTCCAGGGCGGCCGCCCCCAAGTCGGAGTCATCTGCATTGCTCACCGCCCGGTCCGGCAGGTAGTCTCCACCCGGCCCTATGATGGCGTCCGTCGCCGGAGACATGAAGATCTATGTTCACAGGACCGACTATTCAAGACGACAAGACAAAAACCAAGACAAATACTAAAAAGGAAAGAGTTGAAGAACTTATAGCAGGCGGCGGGTTGGCCCGGGAGTATGGCCGCATGCCAAACCGCCAAGACCCTTCTGATAGCTTAAGGTCGGAGATCTCATTCACCATGTGGGCGACCTCGGGAGTCGGCATGTCCCTCGTGCACGTCCGGCTCGGGTCCCGGTGCCCGCTCATCCGACAGATCAGATGAGGCCGGCCTTGGAGCGAGAGAACCCAACGCTCGACGAAGGCGACCAGCAGGTCGGACGCCTTGAGGCCTGCCGCGTCCGTCAGCACCCATAGCCGGTTGATGCCGGTGGTGGCGTCAGTTGACAAGGGCTTCGGCTTGTTGCCCCAGTTGGCCCGAGGTTCGGCCGGAGGGCAGGCTTCGTACGGCGGCAAGTTGATGAAGTCGAGGGCAGGGTCGACGTTCTCCATGTAAAAATACGATTTCTGCCACAATTTGACCGACTGTGACAGCTTGATGGCGGGGAAGGCATTCTTCACGGACGGACGGCACACCGCGAGAAAGGCGCCGCACTGGGCCGCCTTCTCCCTGGCGGAGGTGCACAGTTTGGTGTAGAAGAACGCTCCTCATAGCTCGATGGTGGGGAGGATGCCAAGATAGCCCTCGCACATCGTGACGAAGGTAGGCAGCAGCATCACGGTGTTGGGCGTCAGATGATGCGGCTGAAGATGGAAGAAGTTGAGGAAGGAACGGAAGAATCCGCTCGCCGGCAGGCTGAAGCTGCGGAGGAAGTGCGAGCGGAAGATAACCTGCTCGCCTCCCCGCGGCACCGGCGAGATCTCCTCCACCGACGGCACGCGCACCTTGACGTAGCCCGCACCGGGCAGCCGCATGTGGCGCAAAGGAAGGCGAGGTGGTCGTTGATCACGACCGAGCCATCCCAGTACCCTCCCTTCTCGCGCGTCATGGAGTCCAAGCTCGACCGGGAAATGGCGTGGCGGCAGAGGCAAGGACCGCGACAGAGCAAGAGGCTTGACGCAGAGGAGGCTGACGGCGACGAGCTGCGGCAGCGCTTCAATGGGGCGCAGAAGTGCGGTGGCAGCGAGAGGAGGAGAAGGTCGAAAATTGCAAAGGGGAGGAGGGCGCGCGTGCTCCGCCGCTCCCCCTTCCCCCTACTTATAGCCCTTGGGCTGCGAAGCCGAGGGGGCGGGGCGTGGGATCCTGGGATTAACTGCGCCCACGACCCCACGTCTCCATGATTATTGCGCGAGTTACTGCACGCAGTAACTCCACACGGAATCACAACGGTCTGCCTCGGCCATAGTGGATCCGCCCGCGCGCTGAGGCCTGATGACTCACAAGTGTAGGGGATCTATCGTAGACTTTTTGATAAGTAAGAGTGTCGAACCCAACGAGGAGCAGAAGGAAATGATAAGCAGTTTTCAGTAAGGTATTCTCTGCAAGCACTGAAATTATCGGTAACAGATAGTTTTGTGATAAGGTAATTTGTAACAGGTAGCAAGTAATAAAAGTAAATAGGGTGCAGCAAGATGGCCCAATCCTTTTTGTAGCAAAGGACAAGCCTGGACAAACTCTTATATGAAGGAAAGCGCTCCTGAGGACACATGGGAATTATCGTCAAGCTAGTTTTCATCACGTTCATATGATTCGCGTTCGGTACTTTGATAATTTGATATGTGGGTGGACTGGTGCTTGGGCACTGTCCTTACTTGGACAAGCATACCACTTATGATTAACCCCCATTGCAAGCATCCGCAACTACTATAGAAGAATTAATGTAAACCTAACCATATCATGAAACATATGGATCCAAATCAGCCCCTTACGAAGCAACGCATAAACTAGGGTTT